>NC_091163.1:15628338-15718338 GCF_040958095.1 Procambarus clarkii
GTGTGTGTGTGTGTGTGTGTGTGTGTGTGTGTGTGTGTGTGTGTGTGTGTGTGTGTGTGTGTGTGTGTGTGTGCGCATAAAATTTATAGAATGCTGAACGCGTTCAAGCATTCGGCTCAATACGCCATCATCAGAGAAAAAAAAATCAGAGCAAGATAGAGTGAGGAGGGAGGATTGAGTGGGCAGACCTTTTAGTCAGGCCCACAGGGGGAGACAGGGCCCCTTGACCACCTCTGATGGTATAGAAAATCAAGATATTATTTACCATAGTATAAATCAGTTTTATCAAACAAATGTATACAGTAACCTTGATTAGGTCAAGTTAATATACAATCAGTAACTTTTTTTCTTCTTGCATTACTTCTTGGATATTCGTTAAATATAATGACAATAATAAAAGTAATTACTAAGAACCTGAGCTACTCAGATTAATGTTTTTTTTATTAAAGAGGAGGTAAATAATTTTCTGTGTAATATTTTCTATGAAGATCTCACAATAGACGGTGTTAGTTAACATAAGAAGAGGTGGTTAACAATAACATAAGTTAACATTAGGGAGGTGGTCGTACCCAGACATACATTCATACATATATACATATATATAAATATATATATATATATATATATATATATATATATATATATATATATATATATATATATATGTATATATATATATATATATATATATATATATATATATATATATATATATATATATATATATATATATATATATATATATATATATACGTACATACATCTGGATATTTCACACATCTGGTGTGAATAAATCGTTTCAGAGATCAAGGTGGACGGTTATTGGCAGAAAATTGGAGAATATGAACACATATAGGAAAAGAGGTGATGATTGAGAGATTCTGGAGCAAATAGAAAATGGAGATCAAGATAAAAATGAATGGAAATTTTTTGACATGGGAATAAGAAGCTCTGAATATCTAGGAGATCTTGGAAGGAGTTAGTTTAAGATAGAGAGAAAGACAGAGAAAGAGAGAGTGAGGGCTAATATTGATGTATAATGATTACAGACTCTTAAGTTTCCATTGGCAACAGTTCTAAATTTGTATACAGACTTCTGGTTAGTGACTTGGTATCCACACGTAGAATTATAGGGATATGTGCACTTTGTATAATTATAGGGACGTGCAGTTTATAAATTTAGCATTTTAGAAAATAAGCTTTTCATCCAGCCGTTTAACAGCTCCTCTTAATATAGCAGCATTTATTTTTATTCCCAACGGAGTTGTTCATCTCTTGCCAGACTCCTTCATCCAGAGGTACCTGATGCATTGTTGATGTTGATGTGTGTACTGCTTGATAGTCATGTGTAATTTTTCGACATTTTTGGATTGCCAGATTATGTTTATATTGTGAATAGGTTTTGTTCGTCCAGGCAGAGTCCGACCTTCAAGACATTTTTGACAAAATTGTCAAAATGTCATTTTGACAAAATACGTAATTATAAACACAGCAATTTTTGTCATTTAATATTATAAAATATTACAAATGCTGTGTATAGTTAGACCTGATCTATGTTAGGTGTTTCAGTTATGTTGGCATATTATTTGTACGTGAGTGAAGCATTTAGAACGGTAGTAGCAGTAGTAGGCATGGCGGGGTTCGATAAAAAGAAAGTAAAGCACTGTTCGAAAAAAGTTCGAACATAACCGGTTGTGAGTCGTATGCAAAGTGTTTGTCGTTAATGGACAACCGGATTATTAAGCAATTAGCTTTAGTTTATGAGGACGAGCTGGGAAAAATAGGGCAAGTTTTTCTCAACCTTTCAGGGGTTCGAACAGTGGGGAAGAGGGCAACTTGGCCTCAGACTAGGCTCGTTAAAGCGGCAGAAGCCTTCAAGATGCATTTATCCAACTCGTCCTCATCAATAAAGGTGAAATACTCGTTAATCCAGCCTCCAAACCAGTGAATAAATAAATGAATCATAAACATTTTGCTTACGACTCACAATTGATGACTTTTGAACATTTTTCAAACAGTGTCTCTGTTCTAATCGCAACTCTGTAAATGCTTCACTCGCGTGCGTGAAACACAAATAATTACCAAGAGACTCTAAACACCTTAACTTAACCTGCGCCTAAATATACACAATATGCTAATTAATAACAACATTAATTTACATTTGAGAAAATTTCTATTTTGAAGACACAGCATGTTAAAATGGATGAATGGGTCTTTGGGGGTCGGTCACTGGAGGGGAATGCACATAGCGTGAGGGGGCTGGGTGGGGGCCTAATTCATTACATGCATCTAAAGCATAACTCAACAGTCTATCTATGCATAATAGTGCTCTCCTGGATGGTGCATGCTGGCATTAACTGCCTTATAATACTTAATTGGGCAGTTGATGCCACCATCACCTTAACGGATTCACTTGATAATATATTCATTGAATATTAATTTTAGTAAATAATTCTCCACTTGGCAACTGCTTCGTTGAATATTCTATCAGAATTGACCTCCCGTCATTATACACGGGAATATACACTAAGCTGTATATATATACCCTATATCTCGGTCTATATATACACGCTGGTCGTGTATATTGTGGTCTTGTATTATATCCAGGACAGAAGTATACTTGCTGAGGCTGGTCAGTAAGCTAGCGTGGTCGTGGCCTTAGTAACTCTCGTGCTGTTGATAGGCCTTAACACCAACAGAAAGTGGTTGGGCATCCTTCCTTTCCTCCATCCCCTTATCCTGATCCCTCCCTAGTGCCATCCCCATATCCTTATCCTGAGCCATTCCTAGTGCCACATAGTCGTAATGGCTTGGCGTTTTCTCCTCATAGTTTCCGTGCATCATTACCCCACACACACACACACATGTATATATATATATATATATATATATATATATATATATATATATATATATATATATATATATATATATATATATATATATTATTGGTAGCAGTCTTTCCTGTAGACATATATTATTAAATATGACCGAAAAAGTAAGATTAATAATTCTAACACGAATTTTCTCAATATTTCTTATGTTCCTTTTCACTGTCGATGGTAATTGAAAAATCAATTCTCCAAAATTCATTTTTATTTCTAGTCTGACGCGACACTTGAACGCGTTTCGTAATAACTTATTACATTTTCAAAGACTTTAGTTTACACACACACAACTATAACCTGCAAACACTAGAGTTTAAACAGCTTTCATTTTATACCTGCATTTGGGTGAGGTGGCATGTTACAACAGTTTTGGATGAGGTGAAAACAAACTTTCAACACAAGATAGAACACGAAACAATGGGTATAATATTGGGTAAGTTAAAGGAAAGAATGGAAGTAACTGCAAAGGGCCCATATTTCTTGATGCTTCTATATTGGTGCGGAGTCTTGAAGTGGGTAAAATATAGTTGTGCATTAATTAGCTGATGATTGCTGGTGTTGACTTCTTAATGTGTAGTGCCTCACAGATATCAAGCCGCCTGCTATCGCTGTATCTATCGATGATTTCCGTGTTTTTTTTAAGACTTCTCTGGTGATGGTCTGGTTGTGGGAAGAGATTATATGTTCCTTGATGGAGCCCTGTTGCTTATGCATCGTTAATTGCCTGGAAAGAGATGTTGTTGTCTTGCCTATATACTGAGTTCTTTGAGGCTTACAGTCCCCAAGTGGGCATTTGAAAGCATAGACGACATTGGTCTCTTTAAAAGCGTTCTGCTTTGGGTCTGGAGAGTTTCTCATGAGTAGGTTGGCCGTTTTTTTGGTTTTATAGTAAATCGTCAATTGTATCTTCTGATTTTTTGTCTGTAGGGATAACGTTTCTATTAACAATATCTTTCAGGACCCTTTCCTCCGTTTTATGAGCTGTGGAAAGGAAGTTCCTGTAAAATAGTCTAATAGGGGGTACAGGTGTTGTGTTAGTGGTCTCTTCAGAGGTTGCATGGCATTTCACCTTCCTTCTTATGATGTCTTCAACGAAACCATTGGAGAAGCCGTTGTTGACTAGGACCTGCCTTACCCTACAGAGTTCTTTATCGACTTGCTTCCATCCTGAGCTGTGGCTGAGAGCACGGTCGACATAAGCGTTAACAACACTCCTCTTGTACCTGTCTGGGCAGTCACTGTCATACATATATATATATATATATATATATATATATATATATATATATATATATATATATATATATATATATATATATATATATATATATACATTATATATATATATATATATATATATATATATATATATATATATATATATATATATATATATATATATATATATATATATATATATATATATATGACAATGTCAGACCACGGAGGAAAATGAAACAGGAATTTCCTTAAGTACTTTCGTATATTAAATACATCTTCAGAAGGAATGATTTTACAGATCGAGTGATGGGTAATATATATTTCCATCACTCGATCTGTAAAATCATTCCTTCTGAAGATGTATTTAATATACGAAAGTACTTAAGGAAATTCCTGTTTCATTTTCCTCCGTGGTCTGACATTGTCACATTCTTAATCACGTGTTTATTTTCGTGATAAACATATATATATATATATATATATATATATATATATATATATATATATATATATATATATATATATATATATATATATATATATATATATATATATATGTTCTTCTGAAGATGTATTAATATACGAAAGTACTTAAGGAAATTCCTGTTTCAATTTTTCCTCCGTGGTCTGACACTGTCACATTTTTATTCACGTGTTTATTTTCGTGATACACACACACACACACACACACACACACACAGCATGGAGTCCATATCTAGTCAAGGATAAGACTAAACTGGAAAAGGTTCAAAGGTTTGCCACCAGACTAGTACCCGAGCTGAGAGGTATGAGCTACGAGGAGAGACTACGGGAATTGAACCTCACTTCGTTGGAAGACAGAAGAGTTAGGGGGGACATGATCACCACATTCAAGATTCTCAAGGGAATCGACAGGGTTGATAAAGATAGGCTATTTAACACAAGGGGCACACGCACTAGGGGACAAAGGTGGAAACTGAGTGCCCAAATGAGCCACAGAGATATTAGAAAGAACTTTTTTAGTGTCAGAGTGGTTGACAAATGGAATGCATTAGGAAGCAATGTGGTGGAGGCTGACTCCATACACAGTTTCAAGTGTAGATATGATAGAGCCCAATAGGCTCAGGAACCTGTACACCTGTTGATTGACAGTTTAGAGGCGGGACCAAAGAGCCAGAGCTCAACCCCCGCAAGCACAACTAGGTGAGTACACACACATATATATATATATATATATATATATATATATATATATATATATATATATATATATATATATATATATATATTTGAGTGAGGTGGGAAGGGTGATGTGGCATTACATTTGAGTGAGGTGGGAAGGGTGATGTGGCATTAACACAAGACAGAACACTAGGGGATATTAATAGGGTATTAAAAGTATCAACACAAGACAGAACAGAAACAATGGGTATTGAATAGAAGTGTTTGTAGAAAGCCTATTGGTCCATATTTCTTGATGCTTCTATATTGGAGCGGAGTCTTGAGGTGGGTAGAATATAGTTGTGCAATAATTGGCTGTTGATTGCTGGTGTTGACTTCTTGATGTGTAGTGCCTCGCAAACGTCAAGCCGCCTGCTATCGCTGTATCTATCGATGATTTCTGTGTTGTTTACTAGGATTTCTCTGGCGATGGTTTGGTTATGGGAAGAGATTATATGTTCCTTAATGGAGCCCTGTTGTTTATGCATCGTTAAACGCCTAGAAAGAGATGTTGTTGTCTTGCCTATATACTGGGTTTTTTGGAGCTTACAGTCCCCAAGTGGGCATTTGAAGGCATAGACGACGTTAGTCTCTTTTAAAGCGTTCTGTTTTGTGTCTGGAGAGTTTCTCATGAGTAGGCTGGCCGTTTTTCTGGTTTTATAGTAAATCGTCAGTTGTATCCTCTGATTTTTGTCTGTAGGGATAACGTTTCTATTAACAATATCTTTCAGGACCCTTTCCTCTGTTTTATGAGCTGTGGAAAAGAAGTTCCTGTAAAATAGTCTAATAGGGGGTATAGGTGTTGTGTTAGTTGTCTCTTCGGAGGTTGCATGGCTTTTCACTTTCCTTCTTATGATGTCTTCGATGAAACCATTGGAGAAGCCGTTATTGACTAGGACCTGCCTTACCCTACAGAGTTCTTCGTCGACTTGCTTCCATTCTGAGCTGTGGCTGAGAGCACGGTCGACGTATGCGTTAACAACACTCCTCTTGTACCTGTCAGGGCAGTCGCTGTTGGCATTTAGGCACATTCCTATGTTTGTTTCCTTTGTGTAGACTGCAGTGTGGAAACCTCCGCCCTTTTCCATGACTGTTACATCTAGAAAAGGCAGCTTCCCATCCTTTTCCGTCTCGTAAGTGAAACGCAGCACGGAACTCTGCTCAAATGCCTCCTTCAGCTCCTGCAGATGTCTGACATCAGGTACCTGTGTAAAAATGTCGTCAACATACCTGCAGTATATGGCCGGTTTCAAGTTCATGTCGACTAAGACTTTTTGCTCGATGGTACCCATGTAGAAGTTTGCAAACAGGTCACCTAGGGGAGAACCCATGGCGACCCCATCTACTTGCTTATACATGTGCCCATCCGGGCTCAAGAAGGGTGCCTCTTTAGTACAAGCTTGGAGTAGTTTCCTCAGAATACTTTCTGGCATGTCAAGAGGAGTACAGGCTGGATCACGATACACTCTGTCGGCTATCATTCCGATTGTCTCGTCCACAGGTACGTTGGTAAACAGCGATTCTACGTCCAACGAGGCTCTTATCCCTGTGGCCCGTGCGCCCCGCAGTAAGTCCACAAATTCCTTTGGAGACTTCAGGCTGAAGGCGCAAGGAACATAAGGAGTCAGCAGGCCGTTGAGTCGCTTCGCCAGTCTGTACGTGGGTGTGGGTATCTGGCTAATGATTGGCAGAAGTGGGTTTCCAGGCTTGTGCGTCTTGACATTTCCATACTCATATCCAGGTTTATATTCCCCAATGATCTTTGGCAGGTGGAGTCCGGATTTCTTGGCGTTCACAGTTTCGATCAGTTTGTTGACCTTTGCTTTTAATTCGGCTGTAGTGTCCTTCGTTACCCTTTGGAACTTAGTTTGGTCAGAGAGTATGATGTTCATTTTCGCCAGATATTCGTCTTTTTTAAGAATGACATATATTGGCGACTTGTCACCTCTCCTGACAACTATCTCCTTGTTCTCACGAAGGCTTTTAGCTGCCGCTTTAAGCTCGGGGGACAGTATGGTGCTTCTGTAGTTGCCTCGATTCTTTCCTCCTTCTGCAATAAGTTCTGCTTGTAAGGTATGTTTGGTAGTGACCTTCTTTTGTGTCTCGAGGTCGAATATGTCGTCCAACAGAATTTCCAACTCTACTTTCCGGGCCATTTCACTCGGTCTGGACATAACATGACAGTTTATGCCCAGATTTAGGAGAGTGACTTGGTCCTCAGTGAGGTTAATTCCTGCAAGGTTCAGGAAGCCATCTCTTGGTCGTGGAATCGCCATAGGTCCTCCATATAATGTTGTTAGTTTCTTGATAATCCTTGTTTCAGTGCTGAGGTGATGTTGGTCTGTGAGGATGTCGAGGTGTTGTTCAATGCGGGTACGGATACTATGGTCGATGTTGCTATTTCTCCACTCGTTTGTAGCATGAAGTAGTTGCGTTTTGTTGTCTTTGATTTCATTCTCTGCCTTGTATATCTGATCACGAATCAGATCCTGGCGATATTTTATCGTGAAGGCTTGATTCCTTGCTGCTGGGTCGTGCATTTTAACATTAGTATATTTTATATAGTAAAATGTTAAAATGCACGACCCAGCAGCAAGGAATCAAGCCAATATATATATATATATATATATATATATATATATATATATATATATATATATATATATATATATATATATATATATATATATATATATATATCTTGGATCCTTCGCCGACAGATGGATATGGATTATAAGCTGCTATCGAGATCTGTTATCGTAATCTGAGATCGAGCGAATTGTATTCTAAAATTATACCTTAATTTAGCGTTTGTGTGTTTGTGTGTGTGTGTGAGTGTATTTAGGTGCATACACACACAAACACACACACCTACACTTAATACAGGTGTGTTTTTAGCCGTGTTTGCATTGGCTACACAAACGCTGTTTAGTATTTATAGGAAAGTAAATAATTAAAACAACAATTTTAAACTGGGAATAAAATTATTCCCATTACAAAGTTGGTACTCTGTGATGGGGAATATTGAATGCGATATATGTAGGAAATGATTTACAAATATGATTAAGTTGGGACGTGTATCAAAACAGTTAATTGCCTCACTTAACAAAGAATTAATTAATATAAAGCATTGCAAACAAAAAAATGTAATTCTGGTATTGATTAAAGCGTTTAAAAAGTTTATATATAAAAACAAATTTTTGTAATTAAGTTCTAGTCTCTCTACATGATTAAAATGATCATTGCGACCTAGATATATATGTGTCTACCTGTCACCCTATGTGTCCCGGTAGGCCTGGGACACAGGGTGACACGTCACCGTTTTGGTCACGCAATATACAAAAAAAAAATCTAAAAAATATTTTGCCTGATATTTTATTTTTTACCAATAATTTTTTTTTTATACCAATACCAATTTTTTACCCTTTATAACCTGTGTCCGTTTTTTGTTTGTTTGGCTTTTTTGTTGTTTGTTCGTCTACTTTGTTGTTTGTTCTTGATTCTTTGGTCTTTATCTTGTTCTCTGTTCATTTTTGTTCTTTATTCTTGTTTAAAGTTGGCTGTTGTTTGTTATAATTTAGACAATGTTGATGAACGAGCAGTTATCTTGCTTAATAACATGTTATGCTAGCAGTTCTCTTTCTTAATAACATGTTATGCCAGCAGTTATCTCCCTAATAACGTTATGCTAGCAGTTATCTTTCTTAATAACATGTTATGCTAGCAGTTATCTTTCTTTATAACATGTTATGCTAGCAGTTATCTTCCTTAATAACGTGTTATGCTAGCAGTTATCTTCCTTAATAACATGTTATGCTAGCAGTTCTCTTTCTTAATAACATGTTATGCTAGCAGTTCTCTTTCTTAATAACATGTTATGCCAGCAGTTATCTTCCTTAATAACGTTATGCTAGCAGTTATCTTTCTTAATAACATGTTATGCTAGCAGTTATCTTTCTTAATAACATGTTATGCTAGCAGTTATCTTCCTTAATAACGTGTTATGCTAGCAGTTATCTTTCTTAATAACATGTTATGCTAGCAGTTATCTTTCTTAATATCATGTTATGCTAGCAGTTATCTTCCTTAATAACGTTATGCTAGCAGTTATCTTTCTTAATAACATGTTATGCTAGCAGTTATCTTTCTTAATAACATGTTATGCTAGCAGTTATCTTTCTTAATAACATGTTATGCTAGCAGTTATCTTTCTTAATAACATGTTATGCTAGAAGCTATCTTCCTTAATAACATATTATGCTAGCAGTTATCTTTCTTAATAACATGTTATGCTAGCAGTTATCTTGCTTAATAACGTGTTATGCTGGCAGTTATCTTCCTTAATAACGTGTTATGCTAGCAGTTATCTTCCTTAATAACATGCTATGCGAGAAGCTCTGATATCCTGATATCATTCTTGCCTCTCAGACCTCACATATATGTATTTACAAAGTTGAGAAATTTCTCGTGATTTTCGAAGATATCAAAGATAAGCAGCATTCAAGATTGGGAAAAATCTGGCAGCTCGGAGGTGGGGGGGGGGGTGCATTGATTTATGGCCTGTTCAATCCCCCCCCCCCCCCCCCTCTCTCTCTCTCTCTCTCTCTCTCTCTCTCTCTCTCTCTCTCTCTCTCTCTCTCTCTCTCTCTCTCTCTCTCTCTCTCTCTCTCTCACTCTCCACTCTCCACTCTCTCTCTCTCTCTCTCTCTCTCTCTCTCTCTCTCTCTCTCTCTCTCTCTCTCTCTCTCTCTCTCTCTCTCTCTCTCTCCACTCTCTCTCTCTCTCTCTCTCTCTCTCTCTCTCTCTCTCTCTCTCTCTCTCTCTCTCTCTCTCTCTCTCTCCTGCTATCTTCTATGTGTGCCTCACCACCTTTATAGCCTCTCAGATACACCCAATCCTTTTCTTTCTACCTGTTCAACTACGTCAACCAACTGAGTTCCTACCTGCATGTTCACCTACCCTTCAAGCTGATCTATTTAATAGTATTTTGATTAACTTATAATTATTGGCCTTTACCTAACTTTGTCTTAAGTTAGTTTAAGGTCAACTTTGTCGTCAGTTAGGTTAAGGCCCAACTTTATCTTAAGTTAGGTTAAAGCCATGTTTAATACAGGATGAAGCTGGAGACGTGTACCAGAGCCTTCATATACTCTGTTCCCAGGATTTTACACGTGTCTGTTGAACAAATATGTTCAAATGTGAAGCAGTCTGGGAAGGTCTTAAAGGGGTCATTTTCCTGTCAACGTTAGAGCCAGTTTGAGGATGTTCAATGGCTGAGCGCCTTGTGTTGTGGATGCCAACTTCGTCGTGGTTGTCCATGAAGTATTGGTCCAGGTGCGGAACCTTTAGATCATTGGGGTTATAAGGATTAGGACTGGGGGGGGGTGGAGGGGGGCGAGCTGTGGTTAGTGGGGGGGGGGGGAGGGGTTTAAGTGTGAGAATTGTTCCCCTTCAATCTTCTCTACCTTAATTAGTGTGCTCCTCTTCCTTAAACTTTTTCTATTGCTGAACTTTTTCTCTGACTTAATCTTTTCTTTTCCTCAATCTTTTCTGTGACTTAATATTTTCTTTTCCTGAACCTTTTCTGTGACTTAATCTTTTCTTTTCCTGAACCTTTTCTGTGACTTAATCTTTTCTTTTCCTGAACCTTTTCTGTGACTTAATCTTTTCTTTTCCTAAATCTTTTCTTTTCACAACCTTTCCTCTTTCCCCTCACTCCGACCCTCAGAAATTATTCTATTTGTTCCCCCTTCGCTTCATCAGCCTCTCGCTCTCTCCCTCCTTCGCAGGGTAAACTTTGCCTCTCCTTCATTAACGTTTGATGCTTCTATCTTCTATTTTGCTAATATTAACTCCACTTCCCATTCCCTTGTTATGTTCTCACCTCTTCCCACACGATCTGTGGAGTCGTGTTCCCCTTCCACACACAAGGTCTTTCTTCCTATACACACAGAAATCACAATAGCGTGATGTATCAAACGAACGAATCGACTAGTTCCGTGATGAGATTCGAACCCTCATCCACTGTGTGTCTTCACTATCCTTATCTCTCACGTTACAATCTCTCGGCTTTTCCCAGCAATCCAACGTCAGAATCGGGTTGATAAGTCTTGCAACTCGGAAGCTGCAGTGGATACTACTTGGGAACAGTGAGGGAGATTTTCCTTCTGTCCAGTGGACAGGAGGATTGAAGGACTGTCCTGAAGCCTTCTGTCCAGTGGACAGGTTAGGGGGAAATGAAATGTTGACTTAGTGTCCAGATTGATCCAGTGTTTGAACCGCCACGGGAATTTAAAGATAATGCACCAGTGTTAAGCGAAGAAAGTCTACGGAATCTGCCAACCACATTTCACAATGTTGTGGGAGTTTGCCATAGTAGCAGATTATCTTTCTGCAATGGTGGGGTGGGGGTGGCCGATCCGCCCATGTTAGTACCCTACCCTACATCAGTCACCGTACAAAGTTGGGTGAGCTGTCCCCGAGGATCTGTAACCTCTATCCTTGGAGACCAAGAGACTGACAGACCTATAAGCGCCATCACTGGTGAGACGCGCTGCACAATATAGGAATATTCTCACGTTTGTGTTTACGTTGTTTAAGTCAGCCTCTCTGCTTGCCTGTATAAGTCCCTACAACAACTACAGATTGTGGCGTATTCTGGTTAGGTTAAAACGGTTGGATTTCGTACGTTGAGGCAAATCGAAAGAAAGGGAGCTGGCAACTCCCTCAAGACTTAGTGGTATGTAAGGCTTAAGGCTGAGGTCAGGGAACGACTTTCAGTTGGTCATACTGACCAGGTCACCCCTGTCCACCCCCCTCCCCCCCTCAACCCCCTTGGCCCTTCTACACACTCTGTCACTGTAGCCATCTTCACTACACACTGTGTGTGTCACAGTAGCCATCTTCACTACACACTGTGTGTGTCACAGTAGCCATCTTCACTACACACTGTGTGTGTGTGTCACTGTAGCCATCTTCACTACACACTGTGTGTGTCACAGTAGCCATCTTCACTACACACTGTGTGTGTGTGTCACAGTAGCCATCTTCACTACACACTGTGTGTGTGTGTCACAGTAGCCATCTTTACTACACACTGTGTGTGTGTATCACAGTAGCCATCTTCACTACACACTGTGTGAGTGTCACTGTAGCCATCTCCACTACACACTGTGTGTGTCACAGTAGCCATCTTCACTACACAATGTGTGTGTGTGTCACAGTAGAAATATCTTCACTGCACACTGTGTGTGTGTGTCACAGTAGCCATCTTCACTACACACTGTGTGTGTCACTGTAGCCATCTTCACTACACACTGTGTGTATGTCACAATAGCCATCTTCACTACACACTGTGTGTGTCACAGTAGCAATCTTCACTACACAATGTGTGTGTGTGTGTGTCACAGTAGTAATATCTTCACTGCACACTGTGTGTGTGTGTCACAGTAGCCATCTTCACTTTACACTGTGTGTGTCACTGTAGCCATCTTCACTACACACTGTGTGTATGTCACAGTAGCCATCTTCACTACACACTGTGTGTGTCACAGTAGCCATCTTCACTACTCACTGTGTGTGTGTCACTGTAGCCATCTTCACTACACACTGTGTGTGTCACAGTAGCCATCTTCACTACACACTGTGTGTGTGTGTCACAGTAGCCATCTTCACTACACACTGTGTGTGTGTGTGTCACAGTAGCCATCTTCACTACACACTGTGTGTGTCACAATAGCCATCTTCACTACACACTGTGTGTGTGTCACTGTAGCCATCTTCACTACACACTGTGTGTGTGTCACAGTAGCCATCTTCACTACACACTGTGTGTGTCACAGTAGCCATCTTCACTACGCACTGTGTGTGTCACAGTAGCCATCTTCACTACACACTGTGTGTGTGTGTGTGTCACAGTAGCCATCTTCACTACACACTGTGTGTGTGTGTGTGTGTGTGTCACAGTAGCCATCTTCACTACACACTGTGTGTGTGTGTCACAGTAGCCATCTTCACTACACACTGTGTGTGTGTCACTGTAGCCATCTTCACTACACACTGTGTGTGTCACAGTAGCCATCTTCACTACACACTGTGTGTGTGTGTGTCACAGTAGCCATCTTCACTACACACTGTGTGTGTGTGTGTCACAGTAGCCATCTTCACTACACACTGTGTGTGTGTCACAGTAGCCATCTTCACTACACACTGTGTGTGTGTGTCACAGTAGCCATCTTCACTACACACTGTGTGTGTGTCACTGTAGCCATCTTCACTACACACTGTGTGTATGTCACAGTAGCCATCTTCACTACACACTGTGTGTGTGTGTGTGTGTGTGTGTGTCACAATAGCCATCTTCACTACACACTGTGTGTGTGTGTGTGTGTCACTGTAGCCATCTTCACTACACACTGTGTGTGTTTCACAGTAGCCATCTTCAGTACACACTGTGTGTGTGTCACAGTAGCCATCTTCACTACGCACTGTGTGTGTCACAGTAGCCATCTTCACTACACACTGTGTGTGTGTGTCACAGTAGCAATCTTCACTACACACTGTGTGTGTCACAATAGCCATCTTCACTACACACTGTGTGTGTGTGTCACTGTAGCCATCTTCACTACACACTGTGTGTGTGTCACAGTAGCCATCTTGACTACACACTGTTTGTGTCACAGTAGCCATCTTCACTACGCACTGTGTGTGTCACAGTAGCCATCTTCACTACACACTGTGTGTGTGTGTCACAGTAGCCATCTTCACTACACACTGTGTGTGTGTGTGTGTCACAGTAGCCATCTTCAATACACACTGTGTGTGTGTCACAGTAGCCATCTTCACTACACACTGTGTGTGTGTCACAGTAGCCATCTTCACTACACACTGTGTGTGTCACAATAGCCATCTTCACTACACACTGTGTGTGTGTCACTGTAGCCATCTTCACTACACACTGTGTGTGTCACAGTAGCCATCTTCACTACGCACTGTGTGTGTCACAGTAGCCATCTTCACTACACACTGTGTGTGTGTGTCACAGTAGCCATCTTCACTACACACTGTGTGTGTCACTGTAGCCATCTTCACTACACACTGTGTGTGTGTGTCACTGTAGCCATCTTCACTACACACTGTGTGTGTATATCACAGTAGCCATCTTCACTACACAATGTGTGTGTGTGTCACAGTAGCCGTCTTCCCTACACACTGTGTGTGTATCACAGTAGCCATCTTCACTACACACTGTGTGTGTGTCACTGTAGCCATCTTCACTACACACTGTGTGTGTGTCATAGTAGCCATCTTCACTACACACTGTGTGTGTGTGTGTGTCACAGTAGCCATCTTCACTACACACTGTGTGTGTGTGTGTGTCACAGTAGCCATCTTCACTACACACTGTGTGTGTGTGTGTCACAGTAGCCATCTTCAGTACACACTGTGTGTGTGTGTGTCACAGTAGCGATCTTCACTACACACTGTGTGTGTGTGTCACAGTAGCCATCTTCACTACACACTGTGTGTCACAGTAGCCATCTTCACTACACACTGTGTGTGTGTCACTGTAGCCATCTTCACTACACACTGTGTGTGTGTGTCACTGTAGCCATCTTCACTACACACTGTGTGTGTCATATTAGCCATCTTCACTACACACTGTGTGTGTCATAGTAGCCATCTTCACTACACACTGTGTGTGTGTGTGTGTCACAGTAGCCATCTTCTCTACACACTGTGTGTGTGTGTCACAGTAGCCATCTTCACTACACACTGTGTGTGTGTGTGTCACAGTAGCTATCTTCACTACACACTGTGTGTGTGTGTGTCACAGTAGCCATCTTCACTACACACTGTGTGTGTCACAGTAGCCATCTTCACTTACACAATGTGTCCTTTTTTTCTCTGTAACAATCTTCACTGTAAGCCAATTCATCGTCACACACTATCTTCGTCACTCTAAGCCATCATCACTACACACTATCATCACCGTAACCATCTCTGCCACACAGTAGTCATCATCCATCTTCACTATACGCGACCGTCTTAGTGTAACCACCATACCTACACACACAACCTTTCAATATTGTAGCGCATCTACACTACACAATGTCATCATCATCACTGCATCACTACAACATCTACACTATCATCATCATCCTCACCATCTTCTCTCTATATCTCGCCGGCTATATTCTCCTTCACCATCTCCCTCACTCTCCGTCACTCTCCACACACTTCTTCACCATTGGTCACCTTCTTTAACCCTTCACCATCAGTCTTGCCCTTCTCCATCAGCCTTGCCCTTCACCACCTTCCCTTCATCACTGTATCCATCGTCTAATATCGGGTCTCTTAATAAATACAAACTGTCATTTAGTCATCTTGTCTTTAGCTAGAAGGGTAGGGAAGGTGGTGAAGGGTAGGGAAGGTGTTGAAGGGTAGGGAAGGTGTTGAAGGGTAGGGAAGGTGGTGAAGGGTAGGGAAGGTGTTGAAGGGTAGGGAAGGTGTTGAAGGGTAGGGAAGGTGGTGAAGGGTAGGGAAGGTGTTGAAGGGTAGGGAAGGTGGTGAAGGGTAGGGGAGGTGGTTATCTTGAGGTTATCTTGAGATGATTTCGGGGCTTTAGTGTCCCCGCGGCCCGGTCCTCGACCAGGCCTCCACCCCCAGGAAGCAGCCCGTGACAGCTGACCAACTCCCAGGTACCTATTTACTGCTAGGTAACAGGGGCATTCAGGGTGAAAGAAACTTTGCCCATTTGTTTCTGCCTCGTGCGGGAATCGAACCCGCGCCACAGAATTAAGAGTCCTGCGCGCTATCCACCAGGCTACGAGGCCCCTGGTGAAGGGAAGGGGAGGTGGTGAAGGGTAGGGATGGTGGTGAAGGGTAGGGAAGGTGGTGAAAGGTAGGGAAGGTGGTGAAGGGTAGGGAAGGTGGTGAAGGGTAGGGAAGGTGGTGAAGGGTAGGGAAGGTGGTGAAGGGAAGGGGAGGTGGTGAAGGGTAGGGATGGTGGTGAAGGGAAGGGAAGGTGGTGAAGGGTAGGGAAGGTGGTGAAGGGTAGGGAAGGTGGTGAAGGGTAGGGAAGGTGGTGAAGGGTAGGGAAGGTGGTGAAGGGTAGAAGGGTAGGGAAGGTGGTGAAGGGTAGAAGGGTAGGGAAGGTGGTGAAGGGTTGGGAAGGTGGTGAAGGGTAGGGAAGGTGGTGAAGGGTAGGGAAGGTGGTGAAGGGAAGGGGAGGTGGTGAAGGGTAGGGATGGTGGTGAAGGGTAGGGAAGGTGGTGAAGGGTAGGGAAGGTGGTGAAGGGTAGGGAAGGTGGTGAAGGGTAGGGAAAGTGGTGAAGGGTAGGGAAGGTGGTGAAGGGTAGGGGAGGCTGGTGAAGGATAGGAAAGGTGGTTAAGGGTAGGGAAGGTGGTGAAGGGTAGGGAAGGTGGTGAAGGGTAGGGAAGGTAGTGAGTCCGGCACCCGAGCAACGCCGGGTACCATCTCCATTGCATCAATAATTCCCACAAGAAGGCACCAAGACGGGGAGAATATGTAGCTTGATACATAATTAATCAAAAAGAACCAAGTCGAAAAGACTCTTTAATCTACATGAATACATACACATAGGCTTACATATATGCACACACAATGATCACAACCTGTGACACACACACACACACACACACACACACACACACACACACACGCACACGCACACGCACACACACACACACACACACACACACACACACACACACACACATGCCAAAATGCCAAAAAATTGAGAGAAGCCAAAATTATGAGAAGGATTAAAACTGAAGAGGACTGTTTGAGGGTTCAAGAAGACCTAGACAAGCAGAAGGAATGGTCGAACAAATGGTTGTTAGAGTTTAACCCAACCAAATGTAATGTAATGAAGATAGGTGAAGGGAGCAGGAGGCCAGATACAGGGTATCATCTGGGAGAGGAAATTCTTCAGGAGTCAGAGAAAGAAAAAGACTTGGGGGTTGATATCATGCCAGACCTGTCTCCTGCAGCACATATCAAGAGGATAACATCAGCGGCATATGCCAGGCTGGCCAACATACGAACGGCATTCAGAAACTTGTGTAAAGAATCATTCAGAACTTTGTATACCACATGTCAGGCCAATCCTGGAGTATACAGCCCCAGCATGGAGTCCATATCTAGTCAAGGATAAGACGAAACTGGAAAAGGTTCAAAGGTTTGCCACCAGACTAGTACCCGAGCTGAGAGGTATGAGCTACGAGGAGAGACTACGGGAACTAAACCTCACTTCGTTGGAAGACAGAAGAGTTAGGGGGGACATGATCACCACATTCAAGATTCTCAAGGGAATCGACAGAGTTGATAAAGACAGGCTATTCACACAAGGGGCACAGGCACAAGGGGACACAGGTGGAAACTGAGTGCCCAAATGAGCCACAGAGATATTAGAAAGAGCTTTTTTAGTGTCAGAGTGGTTGACAAATGGAATGCATTAGGAAGCGATGTGGTGGAGGCTGACTCCATACACAGTTTCAAGTGTAGATATGATAGAGCCCAATAGGCTCAGGAATCTGTACACCTGTTGATTGACGGTTGAGAGGCGGGACCAAAGAGCCAGAGCTCAACCCCTGAAAACACAACTAGGTAAGTACAACTAGGTGAGTACACACACATTTGTGTTTACCTAGTTAAACACAAGACGAAGTTAGAGAAGATTCAGGGGTATGCCACCAGACTGGTCCCGGAACTGAGAGGAATGTGTTACGAGGAAAGGCTAAAGGAGCTGGACCTCACGTCCTTGGAAGATAAAAGAGTAACGGGAGACATGATAACCACCTAGAAAATTCTCAGGGAAATTGACAGGGTGGACAAAGACAAACTCTTCAGCGCGGGTGGAACACGAACAAAGGGACACAGGTGGAAACTTAGTACCCAGATGAGCCACAGCGACGTTAGAAAGAATTTTTTCAGTGTCAGAGTAGTAGACAAATGGAATGCATTAGGCAGTGATGTGGTGGAGGCTGACTCCATACACAGTTTCAAATGTAGATATGATAGAGCCCAGTAGACTCAGGAATCTGTACACCAGTTGATTGACAGTTGAGAGGCGGGACCAAAGAGCCAGAGCTCAACCCCCGCAAGCACAATTCGGTGAGTACACACACACACACAAAATAATAAAACTACATGGGCTGGTTTGAAAATAAAAGATATTGACTGTAAAATATAAATAAATCCTATTTCTTTCCAACACATAACAAGAAATACACCACAAAGCCTCAGATGGTGAGGACACCAGTCGCTGTAGAGGCGCCCTCCGCTATCTCAGTGCTGACCGGACGAGCCAACTGTTGTGGTTGGCACTGTAGACTAGAATCTCATAGTAAACTGTGACATCACAGATGACACCATAAGTCGGAGGGCCTTGCTGTGGGTGGGTGCGGGCTGGTCCTGGTCATCTATCTCCAGCATTACATCCTTACTTCCTACACTGTCCCTGCTGGTGTCTGTGGTGGTGTCCGTGCGGGTAGGAGGTTCCTCTTGTCCGGTGGTGTCAGGTCCAGACTCCACGTCGTTGGGGTCGGAGGAGGTCCCGCGGTGTCTCCTGGTGCAGTAACTTTTAATGGACACCAGACTTGTCGCCCCAAGAACGATCACCTTGAAAACCCACAACCAAAATGCGCCCCCTCGACTGATCTTATGGAAATCTTAGATGGGTGCACCTCCAACTGATTCTTTCATAAGCTGGATTTGAACGTAGTACATAAAGGAGAGTGCATTTCGGGAATGGTCGTCACCCCAGATCACTGCATACATTGCCCATGTCCCCACACAGCTACAAAATACCTTATACCTTGCGTTCAGGTAACTAAGAAGCCAAACGGAAAGGACTGCTGTGAGGATGATCCCGTAAGCGATTACGTGCGACAGAATAGTATCGCTTTCTTCCTCGCTAATTTCCTTCTTCAGGAAATCTTTTGTCCGAACTATGAGTTCTTGAGCCGTCTTCAGAAGAGTTTCCTAGTCCGTAGCCGATAGTTTAACCTTCGTCAATAACTCTTTAACACTCTTGAAGCTTTCCTTACTGCTGTGGAGAAGGTCTTCGGAGTCCGATAGGTCGTACATCCCATAAAACAGGCATCCGTAGTCGACCATCAATACGACGACGAAGACCACCTCTGCCACCCACACGTACCAGCGCTTACCTTCAAACATCATCATAAACTAGCTTAACCAAACTAAGAAAATTACTAAAACAAATCCTTGAAGTAAATAGTTTTACCAAACTATCGGTGCTGTTCTCCTGATCTGGTCAACATATCATACATGGAAATATTATAGTCAGGTTGGAATATGTACACTGCAGGGGTCGTAATATAGCCGGCTTAGAAGTTTATGAACTTTAAAGTGTGTGAACTTTGATGTGTTGTGGTTAGATTATTATGTCTTCTTGAGGTTATCTTGAGATGATTTCGGGGCTTAGTGTCCCCGTGGCCCTGTCCTCGACCAGGCCAATACCCACAGGAAGCAGCCCATAGCAGCTGTCTAACTCCCAGGTACCTATTTACTGCTTGATAACAGGGGCATCAGGAAATATCTTGAGGGCATTAACAGGGGCCATGTTAAGCCAAGTTATTGTGACTCCTCGTCTTCCTGACTAGGAACCAATACATAGCTGTTCGCCCTTAATTTACTCAAGACCTATCTGGAACCTGGTGGTAAAACCAATTAACATGTCGTGTTCCAGGGTAAAACTATTAGAATATAACACATCCCATGAACTGTGGGAATGAGAACGTTCTCAGCAAGCTAACACGGGCGCCATTTCTCTCCTGTACCCACCTGAATATAAAAAAAAACACTAGTGAGAAAGCGACAAACAGAAAATAAACATTATTTATGTAATAGGGTTCATCATAAAAGATAGGGAAGGTAGTTTCCACTGGTGTAATTAGCCCTGTGATCTCCACGCCAACAGCCGTAATATGCATCAATTATGATCTATTAACTGGATTTGCTTCCATTAATTTATCATGCAAAAATTTGTGTATGCACAAAAATGGTCTTTACCGTAACGAAATGCTAATTAACAGCGTAGTAGAGATATTTTTCACAAACATAACACATTCTTTACGCAAATATATCTGGTCAGGGCACACATATGAAAATTTTAAACGACGCAAACATGTTTTATATCAATAATTCACTTTTAATAATGAAAAATAGAAGCATTAGTTTGACATAGGGTGAGAATGTTTTGTGTTTGATATGTCGTAAATTCCGGCCCGACTTACTTCTAACGTAACTGTGTGTATTAGATGGTAGGGCGACGGTCTCGCTTCATGCAGGTCGGCGTTCAATCCCCGACCGTCCACCAAGTGATTGGGCACCATTCCTCCCCCCCCCCCCCCGCGCCTTCCTTGGCGCCTTCTCAAGATATAACCTCAAGATAACCCCTCCCCCTGTCCCATCCCTAATCCTTATCCTGACCCCTTCCCAGTGTTATGCAGTCGTAGTGGCTTGGCGCCTTCTCCTGATACTTCCCTTCCGTTCCTGTTACAGAAACTTCGTTATATTAAACAAAATAACAAAATGTCTTAGAACTTCTCCATTGACTGTTCAGGAAGAACAAAATTAGTTCTATTCTTATTAGAATTGATTCTATTCTATGAGAATTAGTTCTATTCTATTAGAATTGGTTCTATTCTATTAGAATTGGTTCTATTTTAATAGAATTGGTTCTACATGCTCAAGGCTTGATTTAGAGATTTCAAATAGTCAATACAATTATTTATATATATATTTTTTATCTTACACGATGGCAAGTGCGGCGGAGTCCTTTAGAATTGAGGTACAAATTCTCAACATTTCTAATTAAGCAATTTAATTAGTTTTGTTTGACTTGCTTTGATTCCCAAGTGCCATAATTTGGGAACACGTCTGAGTTTCTTTAAGTTAATTTTTTTTTCTCTCGTATTTCTCCTGTTTTTCCTGAAGTTTGTATATATTTTTGCTCGTATGTCAATTATGAAAATAATTAGCTCTTTGTGTGTGTATATATATATATATATATATATATATATATATATATATATATATATATATGTGTGTGTGTGTGTGTGTGTGTGTGTGTGTGTGTGTGTGTGTGTGTGTGTGTGTGTGTGTGTGTGTGTGTGTGTGTCGTACAGAGTGGCATAGTAGGGGGTGGTTGTAGTGGAGACCAGGTAATATAAGGGGGAAGGGTTGTAGGAAGGACACACACACAATGGACCACAGTTATGTGTCTCTGAACACTTCAAGTATACATACATCTGTGAGGTGCTCTAGCACCTGTGTTAACTGGCTTATGTGTACTGGGTGTAGTTGTAGTGGGGGTTGTGGTAGAGCTGGTGGTACTGATTGTTGTAATAGGGTGGTAGTTGTGATGGTGGTGGTAGTAGAAGCAGCTGTTGTAGTAGAAGTAGTAGTAGTGATGGTAGAAACAGTAGCTGTACAAGCAGAACTAGAAGTAGTAACCAGGAGTAATCATTGCAATACAAGAAGTTGCAGCAAATGTTGCAACAAACAACCAGTATGCAACAGCAGCAGTACGAAGGCCACCAGTAAACACAACACAACACACATACAACCCAACAACATCGAGCTAAACACCAAAACTCATCGTCAAAGTTTGCCAAAGCGGCTGAGCAGATATCCAGGCTCCCAAACTTTCACAAAGGAAATTCAGTTCATCTTGTAGATCCACTTAACGTGGTTCCCGGAAACACAATCTTTAGCTCCTCAGCAGACAATCTTAGCATATCAGCAGACAAGCTTAGCTCCTCAGCAGACAATTTTAGCGCCTCAGCAGACAATCTTGGTTTCTCAGCAGACAATGTTAGCTCCTCAGCAGACAATCTTGGCTTCTCAGCAGACAATGTTAGCTCCTCAGCAGACAATGTTACCTCCTCAGCAGACAATCTTGGCTTCTCAGCAGACAATGTTAGCTCCACAGCAGACAATGTCAGCTCCTCAGCAGACAATGTTAGCTCCACAGCAGACAATGTTAGCTCCTCAGCAGACAATGTTAGCTCCTCAGCAGACAATCTTGGTTTCTCAGCAGACAATGTTAGCTCCTCAGCAGACAATGTTAGCTCCTCAGCAGACAATCATGGCTACTCAGCAGACAATGCTAGCTCCTCAGCAGACAATGTCAGCTCCTCAGCAGACAAGCTTAACTCTCAGCAGACAATCTTAGCTTCTCAGCAGACAATCTTTAGCTACTCAGCAGACAAGCTTAACTCCCAGCAGACAATCTTTAAGTTCCTCAGCAGACAAATCTTAGCTCCTCAACAGACGAGTTTAACTCCCAGCAGACAATCTTTAAGCTCCTCAGCAGACAATCTTCGCTCCTCAGCAGACAATCTTAGCATCTCAGCAGACAAATCTTAGTTCCTCAGCAGGTAAATCTTAGCTCCTCAGCAGACAAATCTTAGCTCCTCAGCAGACAAATCTTAGCTCCTCAACAGACAAATCTTAGCTCCTCAGCAGACAAATCTTCCGGCGGCTGGGAGGAACGGTTGTGCCTCTTGGCGGCAACTAGTCATTTTTTTAACATATTCTTGACAGTAGTCAGGGACAGGTAGCCTGTATACTTAGGTCTCTTTAGGCCAGCTACTTGGCCCTTCTCCTGGTGATGTAACACACATACATCAGTTGTCTAATTCCCGGGTACCTGTTTGACTGTTTGGGTGAGCAGATGCATCGGGGGGAAGAAAACGTGCCCAACCGTTACTGTTCATCGGGAATCGAACCCGGAGCCCCTTGGATGAGAGAGGAGATGTTAATGAGCCACAAATGTAATGGTGAAAGCTTCGAGGGTCAGCAGATGACAGCTGAGAACACCAGGACTGACGGATGACACACAGGAGGCAGCCAGAGCTGTAACAACAGTAACACAGCTGACTCAACAGTAACACAGCTGACTCAACAGTAACACAGCTGACTCAACAGTAACACAGCTGACACAACAATAACACAGCTGACTCAACAATAACACAGCTGACTCAAAGTAACACGGCTGACTCATCAGTAACACAGCTTACACAACAGTAACACAGCTGACACAACAGTAACACAGCTTACACAACAGTAACACAGCTGACACAACAGTAACACAGCTGACTCATCAGTAACACAGCTTACACAACAGTAACACAGCTTACACAACAGTAACACAGCTTACACAACAGTAACACAGCTTACACAACAGTAACACAGCTGACACAACAGTAACACAGCTTACACAACAGTAACACAGCGGACACAACAGTAACACAGCTGACTCAACAGTAACACAGCTGACTCAACAGTAACACAGCTGACACAACAGTAACACAGCTTACACAACAGTAACACAGCTGACACAACAATAACACAGCTGACACAACAGTAACACAGCTGACACAACAGTAACACAGCTGACTCAACAATAACACAGCTGACACAACAGTAACACAGCTGACACAACAATAACACAGCTGACACAACAGTAACACAGCTGACACAACAGCAACACAGCTGACACAACAATAACACAGCTGACACAACAGTAACACAGCTTACACAACAGTAACACAGCTTACACAACAGTAACACAGCTGACACAACAATAACACAGCTGACACAACAGTAACACAGCTGACACAACAGTAACACAGCTGACTCAACAATAACACAGCTGACACAACAATAACACAGCTGACACAACAGTAACACAGCTGACACAACAGTAACACAGCTGACTCAACAATAACACAGCTGACACAACAGTAACACAGCTGACACAACAATAACACAGCTGACACAACAGTAACACAGCTGACACAACAATAACACAGCTGACACAACAATAACACAGCTGACACAACAGTAACACAGCTGACACAACAGTAACACAGCTGACTCAACAATAACACAGCTGACACAACAGTAACACAGCTGACACAACAATAACACAGCTGACACAACAATAACACAGCTGACACAACAATAACACAGCTGGCTGCACAATAACACAGCTGGCTGCACAATAACAATATTGACATACTACACACAGAATAATTACTTTGTCGAGCCAAAAATAAGATTACATAATTGTATAATATTTACAGCGTTCATTAACTGTCGGCGATGAACCTCGTTCGTCAGGAGAGATTTCCTCCTCAGCAAATAAAGACACGATAAAGACGCTGCAATTTAATGCTATCATTTCAATTTAATTAAATTTTGTGAGATAATTCAGAGAAGCAAATTTTTAGGGTACATTACCTATTCAAATAAATTTTGTGCGAAATTGCAATGATGGTTTGTAATTTTTTTGGGATGGTCTTGTCATGCTAGGAAATAAGTAAGTAATTAGCAAAATATGGGGGACCTGCTGGTTGGGTAACAGCTTCTTTCCCGTATCAACCTACCCTGGCTTTGTGCCCTGGAGAGGCCACTTCATACCTACAACCAGAGTGCAACTCCATAGTCTCCTGAAACTGATTGATGCCTACTAGTATGACAAGATGCACAGGGATGACACAATAGCCTGTTGTATCTAAAAAAAGTCATCGGAGCTTGACGGGGGGATCGAGCTGGGTATTCCCAGACACGTGATGGTAGCCGGTCCAGAGCATATTAGGGCTGCATGTAAAACTTGGGTTGGTTACCATGCAGACAATAACTCCAGGCATCGAGTAAATCCTTAGCTATATAATCTTTAGTATTTCGTGATCCATGGATTAAGGGGCGTGTCTGGGGCTACCCAGGTTCGAACCCCCACTCTACTTCAATTATCTTTTTTTTTTCAACGTAGGGTATGGCTTACCATGAACTCTGGTAAGGGAAAGTTAACTCTGTTAAGGGGAGTCGGAAGGCATCTATTCCTGTACCCAACTGTGTCGAATATACAAACAATAATTTTTGTTCATGTTTGGGACAAGAAAGTGTCAATAGAGCGAGAGCTTAATAATGTGAGGTAGTCTATTTATCTTTAAAAAAAATTACTATTCAACATAAAACGACAAGATTTTCACGAAAATGATGCTATAAGCTACGAGATTTTTACAGAGTTTGTTCTATACTTATCTAGTTTTGCTCAATATAGATCGAATATCAAATCACCCAATCCCCTTTAAGAAATATATGATCGTGAAAAGATTGTGGAAATCACCGGAAAAATAATGAATGATGGTATCCACGATTTTTGTGGGTGTGTTTGACTTCCAAGATTTTGTCCTCACTAACTCTCACGTGACAGAGTTCTGTATCTTAAACTTTGATATTGTCAAAGTTTGATTTGTGTTTCAGCCACAGTAGGAATCAACAAATATTAATAAATAATTACTTTTGCCCTGGATCGTACGCCAAGACTCAAAAAAGAAATTCCTACCAGAAATATGGAAGACGGCGAATGAGGTCCCAATATACAAAAAGGGCGACAGGCTAGAGGTACTGAACTACAGGCCAGTGTCCTTAACTTGTATACCATGCAAGGTGATGGAGAAGTTGTTGTTGTTGTTATAGATTCGCTACTTGGAACAAAGTTCCAAGTAGCACGGGCTATGGTGAGCCCGTAAATGGAGAAGATTGTGAGAAAAAACCTAGTAACACATCTAGAGCAGCCCGTCCTCCAAAAATGGGGTGGTAAATGTAAGAAGACAAATAAGTGCAATTATGTACTATTCATAGTGTGACGATAATCTCCTTCAAGAGATTGAGCCTGCTCTTCCCTCCAAAAATACGTCGCTACAAATATATAAAACTACTATGGAAGAAATGTCCAACAACGACAACAACATCTCCAAGGTTTGCCAGAGAGCAAAACGTATGCAGCCAGGAACACCTGCTCCACCTCAAACCGCCAAACTACCTGTCTTGTCGCCTGCTCATCGCTGATTGGCTGCAGGGTCCAGCTGCAACTGCACTCCACCCACCATGCTACTTGATGTCTGGGGCCGCCACGACCTCAGTCTTCAGAATATCCCGTGCTTTCGACAAGTTAACACGTCTCGTTGGTAGACTAAGGCCCAGGCTTACGTGTACTAAGAGAGGTGGCAGCTTGAAGCCAATATTCCGACACCTATTTACTTTGTTTGCCATAAACTTGTTATTTGCTCACTTGTCTTAACGTAACTTTTCATTTTGCCATTTGATTATTCTTATTACTTTGATTGATTTTATTATACGAATTTGTATGTCCATTTTATTCATGTTTTAATTTCTTTAACGTAATTAAAATTTCATTGTTAAAATTTACTTGTGTTTTGTGTGTCTTCTCCTTACCTCACCACAGACGAAGTTCCAGATTTTCTATTTTTTTTTGTTTCTATGTGACGAGGCCATACCCCTAGCTTTTGAACAGCCGAACACCAACGCGTTACCGTCACAATAACAGTTAGGAATTGTACTTATTTTCACTTAGTATTAAATCGTACTGTCAAATATATTGTGAATATTTGAGTTTACCTAAAAAACTGAATAGAAAACCACAACCTCACCTAACCGTCTTAGTTTTTGAAGATAATAATTGTATTGCTTCTTAATTACAATTAGTACTTAACCTATAGCTATACTGATATTACAGTTTTATAAAACTAATAAAACAAAACTAAAATATATCAATAAATTGTAAAGTAACTCAGGATATTTTAAAATTTTGTATAAAATCTATATTGTTTATTAAACCTGAAAAAGAAATTCCTGATATTTAAAACTTGTGTATAGCAAACTGAAATTGAAAACTTCATCCTAAAACTCTGAGTGTCTTAACACAAAACGAGGAGAATTAAATCGGGGGAGGGGGGTTGGGTAAATGTAACAGCCCCATAATTACACTGTTTATGACAGTAAGAAAGTGTACTTATTACACATAGTATTAAATCGTACTGTCAATTAAGAGGATGGGTTGTCTGGAGAGAAGGGGCTTCGTGACAAATCGCCAACATGGGTTCAGGGAGGGAAAATCTTGCTTGACTGGCTTAATAGAATTATACGACCAGGTGAGAAATAATAAGCAAGAAAGAGAAGGCTGGGCGGAATGCATTTTCTTGAATTGTCGGAAAGCCTTTGACACAGTACCGCATAAGAGGCTGGTATATACGCTGGAGAGACAGGCAGGTACTCTTCAAGTCACTTGTGTTGTCCCGTCTTGAGTACTGTTCAGTACTCACTTCCCCCTTCAGAGCAGGAGAGATTGCTGAAATAGAGGGAATACAGAGAACATATACGGCACTCATAGATGCAATAAAGCACCTAAATTATTGGGATCGTCTCAAAGCCCTCCAAATGTACTCACTAGAAAGAAGACGAGAGAGATATCAAATAATATACACCTGGAAGATACTGGAGGGCCAAGTACCAAATCTACACAGTAAAATAACAACGTACTGGAGTAAACGATATGGAAGAAAATGTAGAATAGAACCAGTGAAGAGCAGAGGTGCCATAGGCACAATCAGAGAACACTGTATAAACATCAGAGGTCGGCGGTTGTTCAACGTCCTCCCAGCAAGCATAAGAAATATTGCCGGAACAATCGTGGACATTTTCAAGAGGAAACTAGATTTATTCCTCCAAGGAGTGCCGGACCAACCGGGCTGTGGTGGGTATGTGGGCCTGCGGGCCGCTCCAAGCAACAGCCTGGTGGACCAAACTCTCACAAGTCAAGCCTGGCCTCGGGCCGGGCTTGGGGAGTAGAACTCCCAGAACCCCATCAACCAGGTATCAACCAGGTGTAGCTGGTAAGGTAGTAGTAGTGGATAAGGGAGTACCTAAGCAATAGGAAGCAGAGAGTCAGTGAGGGGTGAGACCTCGGATTGGCGTGAAGTAACCGGTGGAGTCCCACAGGGCTCTGTACTCGGTCCTATATTGTTTATGATATATGTAAATGATCTCCCGGAGGGAGATCATTTACATATTGGGGAGCCGGTCGGCCGAGCGGACAGCACGCTGGACTTGTGATCCTGTGGTCCTGGGTTCGATCCCAGGCGCCGGCGAGAAACAATGGGCAGAGTTTCTTTCACCCTATGCCCCTGTTACCTAGCAGTAAAATAGGTACCTGGGTGTTAGTCAGCTGTCACGGGCTGCTTCCTGGGGGTGGAGGCATGGTCGAGGACCCGGCCGCGGGGACACTAAAAAAGCCCCGAAATCATCTCAAGATAACCTCAAGAGGGTATAGATTCATTTCTCTCAATGTTTGCTAACAAAGCCCAAATTATGAGCAGGATTAAGACAGAGAAGGACTGCTTGAGGCTTCAAGAAGACCTAGACAAGCTGAAGGAATGGTCGAACAAATGCTTGTTAGAGTTTAGCCCAAACAAATGTAATGTAATGAAGATAGGTGTATGGAGCAAGAGGCCAGATACTAGGTATCATCTGGGAGATGAAATTCTTCAAGAGTCAGAGAGAGAAAAAGACTTGGGGTTGACATCACGCTAGACCTGTCCCCTGCAGCCCACATCAAGAGGATAACATCAGCGGCACATGCCAGGCTGGCCAACATAAGAACGGCATTCAGAAACTTGTGTAAGGAATGATTCAGAACTTTGTATACCACATATGTCAGGCCAATCCTGGAGTATGCAGCCCCAGCATGGAGTACATATCTAGTCAAGGATAAGACTAAACTGGAAAAGGTTTAAAGATTTGCCACCAGACTAGTACCCGAGCTGAGAGGTATGAGCTACGAGGAGAAACTACAGGAATTAAACCTCACTTCGCTGGAAGACAGATGAGTTAAAGTGGGCATGATCACCACATTCAAGATTCTCAAGGGAATTGATAATGTAGATAAAGACACGCTATTTAACACAAGGGGTACACGCACTAGGGGACACTGGTGGAAACTGAGTGCCCAAATGAGCCACAGAGATATTAGAAAAAACTTTTTAGTGTCAGAGTGGTTGACAAATGGAATGCATTAGGAAGTGATGTGGTGGAGGCTGACTCCATACACAGTTTCAAGTGTAGATATGATAGAGCCTAATAGGCTCAGGAACCTGTACACCTGTTGATTGACGGTTGAGAGGCGGGACCAAAGAGCCAGAGTTCTACCCCCGCAAGCACACACACACACACACGTTTAGTTTTTAAATTTCCACATTCATACTTTGAGGTGGACTAAATGTGATATATAACATTCTGGAAATAGCGGGTCAACCCCCCTTCCCCTCCTCAATATTCCAAGCCGTTGAACATTGAGTGATTCATTCATTTAGCTTTCGTTATCTGCAGCCAACACTATCACGCCGACGAATTTATGATTCTGAACACTTTGATGTTCCTCTGAACACTGAGTTGTTGTTCCCCTTGAACTCAGCAACAGTAGAAGCACCAGCTGTAAAAAGGAACACTGCCCAACCACTTGGACTATCGGGGATTGAACGCCGACCTTGCAAGGATCAAGTTCAGTGCTCTACCACCATGTCTAGAGGGTTAAAGCCACGAAGATATCGTATAGTGAAGATGGTTACAACGATAAAGGGAAGTGGAATTATCAGGAGAATGCGCCAAGCCATCATGACCATATGGAAGGGGTCAGGATATGGACGGACGGGAATTGAACGCCGACCCGCATGAGGCGAGACCCTCCAGCCCAAGTGGCTGGGCGACAGCGATATAGTATGTAGTGAAGATAGTTACAGTGATAAAGGTATAATGTATAGTGAACAACCCATCCTCCGAATAGACAGTACGTTTTAATACTAAGTGTAATAAGTACATTTTCATACTTACTTATTTAGTACATAAATGCACTTATCGGGCTGTTCCAGTTACCGGCTGGCCTCCCTAGAATATTTTCCCCGAAACGAGGAATACGTTTTCTTTAATGTAATGGGTGTGCTGTTTTCTTGTCTTAATTTTTGCGGATACTCAGTCAATTTTGCTTATACATGTATACTCAGCCCAAATTTTGCCTTTATAATTTAAGGTATCATGAAAATTGGCCGCTTTTGAGGCAATTAAGCATAGCAGAAGCACAGTCACTGACATTCAAAGGAATGAGATAACTATTTAAATTACGATTTAAATCCTTCTAATTTTTGCTCGTTCGTCAATGAGAACTGATGCCAACGCACTGGCCAATAAACTGAATAATACTGGCCACTAAACAATAGAGTGATTGATTGGTGATTGATGAAGATTAAGCCACCCAAAAGGTGGCACAGCCATGAATAGCCCGTAAGTGGATGCCCTCTCTGAGCCATTACCAGTATCAATAGATGATACTGGAGATCTGTGGAGGTGCGATCGCACCCTGCCTGACGGGAGATGTCTCCCGTGACTAAACAATAAACTGAACCTATCATAAAGAAGAACGACGACCATTGACCGTCTAGTGCTCCAACAGAGTGTAACTGTAATTAACAATGCTCAAGTCCTGACCAACAGTCAAATATTAATCCATCAGCCACGAAGCAGAGCGTCTCCCAACATCAACTCTAGTGCAGGGTCCTGTTGAAATTTTTTTTCCGATTTTACATAGGTTTACCGTGACAGACACTAACAATAGTAGCCTTGAAGAGGAAAGGAAATCGGCAGATTGTCGAAGGTTTGCCTTGATATTTTCCAGCTATACAGTACTTTAAAAGAAAAGTTAACAGATGTTTGACTTTTATCCTTCTGTTTCACCAATATTTACCAACCATCGGGATGAATACTTATATGACACAAACTAGACATATTGGTATGAAAAAGAACTAACAATTCTCCAAATAGTAGGACGTGATTCAGTTTTCATGGATATATTCATTTTCGGGTGTTCGACTTCAGTTTGGAAATATGAAAAGGCACAGTTTGGTGCATTCAGATGATAAAGCAAAATTACCGTTTTAGGTAGTCAGTCCAGAATGTGTGAATCTTTATACGTAGACATCTTTTATATATAATTTATATATATATAATAGCCATATGCTGTATTGTGACTACCAATTTTTGTCAACTACCATTCAAGCTGTCATTGCAATCAATCTTATATTGTTTTCTGCTGTATTGTGCCTACCAATTTTTGTCAACTACCATTGAAGCTGTCATTGTAATCAATCTTAGCTACCTATGTGCTTTAATATACTGTACCTACAATTTTCTCTCATCTTCTTTTTTTCATTCCATGTAACTGTTATCATTTTTTTTGTCTATAAATTTTGCAAGTATTTACCTACTTAAAATTTTCTTAGATTAATGACCTGCCCGAAACGCTGCGCGTACTAGTGGCTTTACAAGACTGTAATTACCATATTATGTATCCTCACATTGCCAATGTACCTTCTTGTATATGCATAAATAAATAAATAAATAAATAAATAAATAAATAAATATATATATATATATATATATATATATATATATATATATATATATATATATATATATATATATATATATATATATATATGCGAACAAGCCTGAATGGTCCCCAGGACTATATGCGTCTGAAAACTCACACCCCAGAAGTGACTCGAACCCATACTCCCAGGAGCAACGCAACTGGTAACTACAGGGCGCCTTAATCCGCTTGACCATCACGGCCGGACAAAAGGAAGTGATAGCCGAAGCTATTTGAACCACTTCCCCACCGGCAACTCGGATGGTAATCTTGGGCATAGCATTTTATCAAATCACCTCATTCTTTGGGGCACACGTGAGGAACACAAATGCGAACAAGCCTGAATGGTCCCCAGGACTATATGCGTCTGAAAACTCACACCCCAGAAGTGACTCGAACCCATACTCCCAGGAGCAACGCAACTAAACGCATTTAGTGTAGTTTTGGGCCGATTTGGGCTGATTTGGGTAATTCTATGGACCGTGTGTTATTGTTTTTGAACGAATGATCACATGTTTACATTCATTGCGATGAAACTAACAACTTTTAATTATATACAGCTTTTTATATCAACTGTTTTACTTAAATTATTTTCTGTTATAGGTTCTAAATATAACTAATATTGGCTTCTTTCTTATGCCATTTGTAATTAATGTCATAAAGCTTTATCATCTGAATGCACCAAACTGTGTCTTTTCATATTTCCAAACTGAAGTCGAACACCCGAAAATGAATATATCCATGAAAACTGAATCACGTCCTACTATTTGGAGAATTGTTAGTTCTTTTTCATACCAATATGTCTAGTTTGTGTCATATAAGTATTCATCCCGATGGTTGGTAAATATTGGTGAAACAGAAGGATAAAAGTCAAACATCTGTTAACTTTTCTTTTAAAGTACTGTATAGCTGGAAAATATCAAGGCAAACCTTCGACAATCTGCCGATTTCCTTTCCTCTTCAAGGCTACTATTGTTAGTGTCTGTCACGGTAAACCTATGTAAAATCGGAAAAAAAAATTCAACAGGACCCTGCACTAGAGTTGATGTTGGGAGACGCTCTGCTTCGTGGCTGATGGATTAATATTTGACTGTTGGTCAGGACTTGAGCATTGTTAATTACAGTTACACTCTGTTGGAGCACTAGACGGTCAATGGTCGTCGTTCTTCTTTATGATAGGTTCAGTTTATTGTTTAGTCACGGGAGACATCTCCCGTCAGGCAGGGTGCGATCGCACCTCCAAAGACCTCCAGTATCATCTATTGATACTGGTAATGGCTCAGAGAGGGCATCCACTTACGGGCTATTCATGGCTGTGCCACCTTTTGGGTGGCTTAATCTTCATCAATCACCAATCAATCAATCTATTGTTTAGTGGCCAGTATTATTCAGTTTATTGGCCAGTGCGTTGGCATCAGTTCTCATTGACGAACGAGCAAAAATTAGAAGGATTTAAATCGTAATTTAAATAGTTATCTCATTCCTTCTTTCCTTTGAATGTCAGTGACTGTGCTTCTGCTATGCTTAATTGCCTCAAAAGCGGCCAACTTTCATGATACCTTAAATTATAAAGGCAAAATTTGGGCCGAGTATACAAGTATAAGCAAAATTGACTGAGCATCCGCAAAAATTAAGAAAAGAAAACAGCACACCCATTACATTAAAGAAAACGTATTCCTCGTTTCGGGGAGAATATTCTAGGGAGGCCAGCCGGTAACTGGAACAGCCCGGTAAGTGCATTTATGTACTAAATAAGTAAGTATGAAAATGTACTTATTACACTTAGTATTAAAACGTACTGTCTATTCGGAGGATGGGTTGTAGTGAATGTGGCCTTCGTGCCCCGAGCAACGCCGAGTACCGCCTGTATCCTCCAGCACATGTATCTTCCAGCTCATGTATCCACCAGCTCATGCATCCTCAAGCTCATGTATCCTCCAGCTCATGTATCCTCCAGCTCATGCATCTTCCAGCTCATGTATCCTCCAGCTCATGTATCCTCCAGCTCATGCATCCTCCAGCTCATGTATCCTCCAGCTCATTTATCCTCCAGCTCATGCATCCTCCAGCTCATGCATCCTCCAGCTCATGTATCCTCCAGCTCATGCATCCTCCAACTCATGTATCCTCCAGCTCATGTATTCTCCAGCTCGTGCATCCTCCAACTCATGTATACTTCAGTTTATGTATTCTTCAGCTCCAGTTTTCATTTCCTTTAACCAAGAATCACCAACTTAAACTTTGAGATTTAGCACCGCGAGTCAGAATTAGTTCCGCTGCCCCTCTGGTGAGAAAAGGTGCACGACAATGGTAATTGTATGATTGCCATTACCATTGTAATTTTATTATTAACTGTAGGGGGTCAATATCCTCCCTTAGGTGTGAAGACACGGTAGGCATATACACCCTAGACCTGTACCAAATGAGTCTAGATGGTCCATAGGAATCTCTCCAGTCATTTATTCTCTCGATGATGGCGATCATACCGTTTTTTCCTTTATCTTAGTTTCTCCCTTATTCTTGAGGCGAGCTGGAAGTTGTAGCGGTAGAAAAGGTTATTCACTTTAAAAAACCGACATTGTCTACTCTAGTCCACCAGAGCACTTATTCTCTAGAGAAATGAATGGCCGAAATATACGTCAAAATCATTTGGTCGCATGTAGGAAACTCCAGGAATAGTGACACTGTGGACTTCATTGACGTGTAGCTTAACTTTATTGACCCATTAGAAATACCCCAATTTGGTCTTCAGGCGTTTGTAAAGCTATTCTGAGAAAAAGGTTTCGTTTAAGGTGGTGTTGAGAACAGCTCTGAGGTGTGGTTCGTCCAGCTCTGGCTTGAGACTCAGCATCAAATTGATACCCACTACTGGTTATTTCTAGGTTAGGTTTGTGGGTGTTTTCCCACCCTTCGCTGGTCTGAAGTGAAGCGTCGATCGCGTCATCAAGAATCACTACATGACGTTGTTGTTCCGGAGAGTCTACAGGCCCAAAATAATATTACCAACCAATTTGCGGTGTTGCAACTTTTGCTGCCTAACGACGACGAACGGTACGATAAACTGATGACCATTTTCGAGTGTTATTTCATTGCCTTTAATTAGTTTTAAAAAGGATTACTCAGCAGGCCGAGGAGGTTGGCTTCTGATTAAGTTATCAGAGATTTTAAGACCCGGGAGTCAACTCCGACTGAACAGCTCTCACCGTTGATCTTGGCCAGGAAGGTAATGAGGCGGTTGTCGGTACGCACAGACGGGTACCGACACACCTGGGGCCTGTTGCATGATACAGCCGCCGGGCACTGGTACAGGGACACCTCCATATTAGTAATATGTGGATCAAAGTTCCTCCAACGGCTAAGCATCAAACGATTTTCTCCGTTTAATAAACGCTGCTTCCTCTAACGGAGCTGTTGACGAGTAATTGGTTTGTCCGATGTACGAGGATGGTTATCGTCAGCGGTATTCGTCTATACTCTACGTCGCTTGCTGTGTGGGTTGGAAGGTGGAGGAATCTTACCGTCAATGTTACTTGCCTCTAACATTATCTTACCGGTGAGGCGGTCACAGGTCTAGTTTAATGCTCTACGTCTCTTGCAGGTGGGATGGGAGGCTGAAGCATCTTCAGCGATAGTCTCTATCTTCCTCTTCCTGCTGAGGCTCTCGGCCGAATGTCTTCCGGAACGCAATTTCATTATCTCGAAAGAAAAATATTTAATTTTATGAACTTATAAGTAGAACTTATATAATGTATGGTGAGAACCAGTTAGATATTATATCATGAATGTTGTACTTGCTGCGAGTTTAGACTACGTGTTTGACAGGTGTTTGTTATGTGGTTGTTGAGTAGTTACCAGTTATTTTTCATCTTTTGTTGTACATTAATTGACTGTTGGTTTGAAGTGCTGTTTTAGAGGAGGGAGGGAGGGAGTTATCAGGAGAAAGCGCCAAGCTATTGCGACTATATAGCACTGGGAAGGGGTCAGGATAGGGATTAGGGATGGGACAGGGGAATATGGAATGGTGCCCAACTACTTGAGGACGGTCGGGGATTGAACGCCGACCTGCAGGAAGCGAGACCGTCGTTCTACTGTCCAGCCCACAAGTAGAGTAGTTCACAGTTGTTTAGATTTGTTGTTTTAGAGTAGTTAACAGTTGTGTTCATCTGTTGCTGTAGAGTAATTGGCAGTTATTTTAAAGTATGGTTGTTGAGTAATTGACTGTTATTTTGGTAGGGTGTTGTAAGGGTAGTTGGCAGTTGTTTTAATATGTAGTGGGTATGATGTTGAAGGGTTGTGGTTTTAACAGGTTGTGGTTATTTTGTTTTGAACTTTGCAATTGTTATCGTGTGTAGTAATAATAAATTTGTTACACAATTGGCAGCTCATGTAGAATGAGGTTATGGTGTTCTTGAGAATATGTAACTGTTAGTTTATTTGAGATTTGTTGAGTAAATAATTAATATAATGAGTTATCTGGCAATGTAATTACGATAATTTTGTTTGTGAAGTTAGTAGTTATTTTTAAACGTTATAAGTGTGTATAGCACGAAGTTATTTTAAAGTGTCTTGGTGATAAGCATCGTGTTATTACAATTACTTTTGTTGTGCTGTGATTACTCTTTTTCAGTAGAACTATAGATTAGTTTTTCAGTAGTTCCTGTGATTATTTTTTTTTATTAGTTCCTGTGATAATTTTTGTCATTGGTTTCTGTTATTATTTTGTTCAATAGTTCCTGTCCTTACTTTTTTGAGTAGTTCCTGAGATTATTTTTTGAGTAGTTGGCAGTTACTATGAATTGTATTGGTGATTTTTTTTTACAGCTGCACGATAACTTTCCTTTAACTAATTCACCATAATCTGTTTGTTTTATGAATTAACAATCTTAATAATTCGATAATATTGTTCTACTGAAAGAGGGAGCAAACTAACATGGTAATTATTAAAGTATATATGTAAAATTGTAATGAAATACCATATTGTTTCACATGCTAGACCGCAAAAAAACATGCTAGACAACAATAAATACACGGGGTCAAATATTATAATTAAAAAAGAGTTTATTTCAAATGACGTAAATACAAATGGTTATAGTTAATAATTAATAATTAACAGGTTCTAATGATGAGATCTGATTTACATTACAGCATCTCATCGTAGTGTTTAGCAACGCTTAACACTGCTTAAGTTATCTTCACGGGATGTTTAGTTATTCATCATTTAGGGCCACAGGAGAAAATATCAAGACTGAGAAGCTCACGAGGTCAGCCTTAAGACATGATCGTAACACGTTTTAATTTTACTGGTTACAAGTACCATCTGGTATTTACATTTTAACATGACTGATTTTCTTTGTGAAGTAAATCATCAAACCACCTGTAAATTTATATTCCCACTCTAAGAATTGTTGATTGTAAAGATAGTTTGAGAAATAGTGGTTTATTTAGTGAATCTGTTCAATGCGATGAGTGTTGTGATGTGTTGTTCAGTAAATTACAACCAAACAACTCGTCATGCGTTGCATCAGACTCTTAAGTAGCTCACTAATTGTTGTCTATGAGTAAACAGATCAATACATGTCGTCTGGGATTCGAACCAGTTCACTACACGTCGTCGACGACAAGAACCAGCTCACTGCACGTCGCCTACGACTGAAAACACCCACTACATGTCGGCTTCGACTCCAAACTGCTCATTACTCGTCGTCCACGACTCTAACCACCTCACCACAAATCGTCTACGCCCACAAAAAAACATTCACTCCACACCGTTCACGACTCAAAACAGCCACGAGCAGAGGATAAAATAAATATATTGCTGTAGTTATAGATCTTGGCCACATAAACAAGGAGGCCGCCTGGTACGAGGAGGGTCTTAACGATCATTTCCGTCGCTGTCTTGTGGTGATTTGCATAATTTAATATCCGGTAAAGTAGATTTCATGCGAGGAGCTGTTAACTGCCTCGTTTGAGTCAGCGGTATATGGGGTGTATTTATAAGTCAAGCAACGGAGCACTAAAATGCAGTAAAAAAGTATCGAGCTGGTGAGGAAATGTTGATTTTTATCGGGGACAGGAAGCCTGCGCTTTGATTCATTGAGGTTCCCCCCAATTGACTAACTCACAAAAATTATCTAATTTTCAGAATTCTGTCTAACAGCTTGGTGAATAAGTGCATCAGGTGAAACGAAACATGCCCAACTGCTTCTATCTTGCCTGCGCATTGAACCCAAATCTCTCACGTGTGAGCCGAGGTCGCAAACCACTGTGCTACAGAACCAATTATCAAGGCATATGTTTGAACAAAGCACAGACAGCTTCCTCAACTTAAATAATTAGGTTGAGGACTCTATCAAGTTATCACCGCCCATCATAGTATTACTCAAACTTCACGGTGAGCCACAAACACCAACAGCCTCAGTGAACAACTCCCAAGGAATGTTTTTATTTATGTTACTATTATGTAAATTAGCCAGAGGTCACGTGACTTGGTTTTACCTGGGACTCGCAAAATTCCCACACATACATCCACCACGTTCCCTCTGTGTCTTCCATGATCCTGACTACCCCTAAACACACTCAATATTGACGTAGCAGGGTTCTCGTTGCTGTCCTTGGAGGCGCTCGATCCCCGTCCCATATTTCTCCTTGTTGACTCTCTCTAACCAGGTTACCTCTGCAAGTTACTTTTTATATTATCTTCATAATTAATCTCTAGATTTCGAGTTTTGCTAAGGGATATCTTCTGTCTTCTATGTAAATAAAAATGGAAATGTTCGTTTGTTCAAAATCGCTAATCTCCGAAAGTTCTTCCCCGATTGCTTTGAAATTTTCACATAACGTTCTTATGGCATCCGAACAGGGTTTTATATACATATTATATTGATGCCACGTCTGTCACGGGAAAAATCATGCTTATTTGGAAAACTGTGTTTTTCATGTATTTTTCATGTGAAGGAAATCTTCAAAACCTCTTTACCGATTGCTTTGAAATTTTGACACAACGTTGTATTCGAATAGGTGAGTGTTTTTATATACCTACTATATACATGCCTCAGGGAGTGAGGACGTTTCTCGACCCTCCGTGGCTGTTGGAGTTGTTTGCTGTTTTGGTCGCCAGGTGGTGTGGGCGTCATTGCCCTACCAGTTTTGTTGCCTGCCTGGCTGCGTTGACGTGGCAGTTCTGACATGGGGGGCCATCTTCCTCCTGTTCAGCGTGTGAACTCCGTGGGCCTGGAGTTTACTTGTAAGGCTGGTTATCCGACCATCGAGATGGTGATGTGTGACATGCTTCGTGTTCCGGTGGAAGCTGTTTACGGTGTGGAGCTAGTTTCGGCCCATCGGGTTGTTATTAAGTTCGTGGGGGAGGACGAGTACCGGGACTTCCTCCGTCGGTACGAGGGGCGTACGTTGCCGTTGCCAGACGATGCCGGCTCTGTGGCGATTTCGGACCGCAGTGGTGCCCTGACTTATGTCAGTATCCATGGTGCGCCCCTGGAATTCCCTGATGACCTCCTCCGGCGTTACTTCGGGGGTTTTGGTACTGTTGTCAGCGTGCGGGTGAACACGCTCTCCTCGGGGCGGTATGCTGGGAGGCGTACAAACATTCGCATGTTGGGGATGCGCCTGCGGTCGGATATACCTTCTTCTGTCCGGCTTATGGGATACTACGTCCGGGTGTATTATGCCCAGTAGCCTCGTACCTGTTTCCGGTGTGGCCTGTTGGGGCATCAGGCTGCCGGGTGCTCTGAGGCACCTGCTGCTCCTGTCAACTTGTTCCGCGACGAGGATTTCCCGCCGCTCCCTCTGGAGGCTGTCTCCGGTGATGTTGATGAGGTGGTGCGCGTCCCATCTGCTGCTGCATCTTCCCCGGCGGCGCCTGCCGTTCCTTCGGTTGTTGCCGTCCCTCCTCCGGTTCTTGAGGTACCGTCGGTTGGTCTGCCTGATCCTGTTGCTGTTCCAGCTGCTCCCGTGGGCCTTCCTGGAGCTCCCTGTGTGACGTCGCTGTCTTCTCCCTCGTCTTCTGATGCTGCGCCTGGCCCTGTGTCCGTGACTCGGGTCCCGGATGTGCTTGGTGCTGGGGTGACTGCGGAGCCTCCTGCTGTGTGTGGCCCGGTTCCCCCTGTGGTAGAGGCTGCTGCCGTCCTGGCGTCGGTTCCTTCGGCTCGTGGTACCCGAGTTTCTGGGTCACTTACTGGCTCGGACGATATCCGGCCGGTGCCCAAACGTTCCCGGCGTTCGTCTTCTTCCTGGGCCGACGTTGGTGACTTCAGTGACTGTAGGGCTTCGGATGTTGACAGTGTGGATACGGATGCGTCGATGTCTCCGCGGTTCGTGGTGGCGGAGGTCCATGTGCCTGCCGGTGCTGGTGCCTGTGTCTCGGACGTGCCTTCGGTTCTTTCTCCGCCGGGGGACTCTCCGCAGTGGGGGGTGGTGGCCTCCACTGCCAGGGATGGTGTGGACTCTGGTGCTGGGCGTGGCCTGGTGGTGACGTTACGGAAGGATGCGCGCCGTCCGGGTTCCCTGCTGTCGTCTGATGGTGTGCCCTGGGCCGCGGGTACCCCTGTGGTGCGGGTGCGCGTTGGGGCCCTGGGGGACGTGTTGCCGGCGTCTGTGATGCCACCGGGTCACTGGTCGAAGATTGCCGAGTTACTGCAGTCTGACGGACCGGAGTGCTTTCGTGGGGGGCAAGTTCCCTTCCTGTGGGGGCGAGTGGCGACTTCTCGCCTCATGAGTTCTACCATCTGGGTCCCCAGTTTGCAGGTGTTTGTTGCCCCGGTTCCGGATGTTATGGCGTCCCCGGTGGATGGACGAGACCCTTGGCAATGGGTGCTCTGGGAGGCTTTCAATGTAAGATTCCCGCGGGCCAAGTTCCCGGGCAAGTATGTGCTCTGATTTCTTGTGTATTTGCTCTGACATGCTGTGTGCCCTTCTGGCTGTTTGTTTGACCTGTTCTCTTATGTGCTTCTGCCTCTCCCTTTGTGCGTAGCTTTGCCGTGTGGCATATTAGTTTCTAGTGCTTGGCGTCACTCGTTTCGCGTTTTGGCTTAGCATTTCGCCTTTCCTGGCTTTGCGATTCACCCTTCACGGGTACGCCGGGTCGCATCCGATCCCACGATCGTCGTCGCCCCTAACTCAACAACAACAACAACATATACATGCCTCACCTGTGACAGGAAAAACATGTTTTTTTTTTTAAACAGTGCCATCTGTTGGACGTAAGAGCAACACACGCTGTAATCTCCGAAAATTCGTCACTGATTGCTTTGAATTTTTGACACAACATTGCATTCGAATAGACGAGTGTTTTTTTATTCCTACTATATAGATGCCACACCTGCGACAGGTAAAAAGATTCTTTAAAAAATAAACAGCGCCATCTGCTGCACGTAAGAGCAAGACACGAAATATGTTACGATTTCATTTTAATGTTTCCGATTCCATTGATAATTAGAATATTCATAGATTTGGATTTACTTTCATTTTGATTTAAATACTTTGTGTGACATTGCGTTGGATTTGAGCTGTGTTGTTTAGCATACCGTTTATTTTGTGGGTGGAGTTTATTTGTTTCTTTTTTCATTGTTTTTCATTTGTTTTTTAGCTGTTCTTTCTAATTTTCAGTGCAATTCGTGGTAAAAATTGAGCTGTGTCAATTGATCTGCGTTTGAATTTAAATATTTCGTTAGTAATTTTTGTTTTTGTTTTGAAAACAAGAAAATGTACAACACGTTTATTTCACAGCTGCAAATGTGCAACAAACAGCTATGAATCCACAAGCTGCAACGTTAACTGCTTGCTTCACGTTATGTCAAAATGACGCGTTTGCGAAAGCACTGTTTTATTCGGAAGTGCCTACATATTACAAATGGAATGCCAGTAGAAAATCATTTGAACGACGCAAACGAGGAGAGCGAGTCGACGGACAACCTGACATTTTCAATCAAACTACGATAGGCAGACTGTACACCGTGCATCCCAATCAGGATGAATGTTTCTTTCTTTGCATGTTGTTGGTAAATGTGCCCGGTCCAACGTCTTTCCAGCAATTAAGATTTGTCAACGGCGTAACACATGCCACTTTCTGTAGTGCATGTCAAGCTCTGAATTTATTGGAGAACGACCGACACTGGGATGTATGCATTATTATGTGTCCAACACGTCACATGCAAATCAAATTCGTGCATTGTTTGCTATCATATTGACCACCGGCTCTCCATCTCCAACAGAGTTATGGGAGAAATATAAATCGCACAAGGCTGAAGATATTATCCGTCAAATACGCACGGAAAATTCAAATATGAACATGGATTTCAGAGCAGAAATCTACAAAGAAGCATTGATAATGATTGAAGATTTGTGCCTAAAAATCGAGAACAAAGTTCTCAATCAATTAGAAATGCCATCACCGAATCGATCTGCTGTTGCTTCGTTCGATATAGAATTGCGTCGTGAACAAAATTACAACACAAGTGATCTGTTGTTGTATGTGCAATCAAATATTCCTAATCTAAGGCTTGAGTAAAAAGGCATTTACGATCAAAAAATTTAAACTGTCAATAACGTTTTTGGAGTAATCTTCTTAGATGCGCCAGGAGGAACTGGTAAAACCATCCTAATTAGATTGATTCTGGCAGCATTTCAATCCCAAATGGCTCTTGCATCGTCCGGAATTAGCTGCCACATTGCTACCAGGTGGAAGAACTGCTATTTCGGCTTTGAAAATGCCATTGAACATGGAGTTCATTGAAACTCCCACGTGCAACTTTTCCGAAGCATCCGCAATGGGAAAAATATTGCAGAAATGCAAACTTATTGTTTGGGACGAATGCACAATACCTCACAAAAAATCGCTCAAGGCTCTTGATCGATCATTGCAAAATTTACATGGAAACATCAGACCATTTTGAAACGCATTAATAACGCTTGCAAACGATTTCAGGCAAACATTACCTGTAATTCCGTGATCGCCATCAGCAGATGAAATAAATGCTTTCCTGAAATACGCTACTTTGTGGCGCTACGTAAAGACGTTAAAATTAACTACAAATATGCGTGTCTAGCAGCAAAAGAATCCATCAGCTGAGATATTCTCGCATCAATTTCTGGAAATTGGGAACGGAAACGTGCCGGTTGATCTGACCTCAGGATGAATTTCATTGCCTTGTAACTTCTACAATTTAGTGACGTCAAAAAAAGAATTGGTTTGAAATTTACTTCCCAATATTCAAACCAATTATATGAATAACGATTGGCTGAATGAACGAGCTGTTCTCGCGGCCAAGAACAAAGACGTCTTCGATCTTAACAATATTATACAGTCTAACATTCAAAGCAAGGCAGTCACATACAAGTCCGTCGATACTGTTGAGGAAGCGGTTGAAGCGGTTAATTATCCAACAAAATTTTTTAATACACTCGATCTGTAAGGGATACCATCACACGTACGGCAATTGAAAATTGGCTTGCCAATTATCATGTTGCGAAATATCAACTAGCCAAATCTTTGCAACGCCATGCGCCTTGCAGTAAAAAAATAATCAGCGACGTCGTAGAAGCAACAATCTTGACAGGATCTTTCAAAGGTGAAATGTCCTCATTCCTTGCATTCATATGATTCCAACAGATATGCCATTTAAGTTTAAGATATTGTAATTTCCAATTTGATTGGCGTTTGCAACCACCATCAACAAAGCTCAGCGCCCAACTTTAGAATTGTGCAGTTAACATCTAGACACGGATTGCTTCTCACATGGACAATTATATGTTGCATGTTATGGAGTCGGCAAACCAGACAATCTCTATATCTCCACAGACAATGGAACAACAACAAAAAATTGTATATCCACAAGCATTTAGAAATTAAACATATTAAAAACGTGCGCTGTCTCTTTTCTTTCTTTCCAATTTAACCAGACTGAGCCACAGCAACGCGTGGCTCAGTCTCAGCTGTACCCTGTACAGCTCTAGCAGGGTACAGCTAGCCAATTAATAGGAACAAAACTTCTAAACCTGTAAACGGTTTTATAAAACGTGAATTTGTAAATTAATTTATTGATACATCAAGGAGAGGTTTCCAATACCAATTAGCAAATTCACAAACCTCAAATCTCCACTTATCAATTATTCATAATAGCAATAACAAAGGCCTGGTTAGATAAGGACAATAATGCCTATCAGGGAAAATATGTAATTCCATGACACATATTTTTCACCTGTCAAAGGAAAAATTGCTTTAGTTGGTAATGCTGTTAATATATATAATATATATATATATATATATATATATATATATATATATATATATATATATATATATATATATATATAACTGAAAACTCACACCCCAGAAGTGACTCGAACCCATACTCCCAGGAGCAACGCAACTGGTATGTACAAGACGCCTTAATCCACTTGACCATCACGACCGGACATAATGAGGTGATAGCCGAAGCTATTTGAACCACCCCACCGCCGGCACTCGGATAATAATCTTGGGCATAGCATTTTACCAAATCACCTCATTCTTTGGGGCACACGTGAGGAACACAAATGCGAACAAGCCTGAATGATCCCCAAGACAATATGCAACTGAAAACTCACACCCCAGAAGTGACTCGAACCCATACTCCCAGGAGCAACGCAACTGGTATGTACAAGACGCCTTAATCCACTTGACCATCACGACCGGATATAATGAGGTGATAGCCGAAGCTATTTAAACCACCCCACCGCCGGCTCTCGGATAGTAATCTTGGGCATAGCATTTTACCAAATCACCTCATTCTTTGGGGCACACGTGAGGAACACAAATGCGAACAAGCCTGAATGGTCCCCAGGACAATATGCAACTGAAAACTCACACCCCAGAAGTGACTCGAACCCATACTCCCAGGAGCAACGCAACTGGTATGTACAAGACGCCTTAATCCACTTGACCATCACGACCGGACATAATGAGGTGATAGCCGAGGCTATTTGAACCACCCCACCGCCGACACTCGGATAGTAATCTTGGGCATAGCATTTTACCAAATCACCTCATTCTTTGGGGCACACGTGAGGAACACAAATGCGAACAAGCCTGAATGGTCCCCAGGACAATATGCAACTGAAAACTCACACCCCAGAAGTGACTCGAACCCATACTCCCAGGAGCAACGCAACTGGTATGTACAAGACGCCTTAATCCACTTGACCATCACGACCGGACATAATGAGGTGATAGCCGAGGCTATTTGAACCACCCCACCGCCGGCACTCGGATAGTAATCTTGGGCATAGCATTTTACCAAATCACCTCATTCTTTGGGGCACACGTGAGGAACACAAATGCGAACAAGCCTGAATGGTCCCCAGGACAATATGCAACTGAAAACTCACACCCCAGAAGTGACTCGAACCCATACTCCCCGGAGCAACGCAACTGGTATGTACAAGACGCCTTAATCCACTTGACCATCATGACCGGACATAATGAGGTGATAGCCGAGGCTATTTGAACCACCCCACCGCCGGCACTCTGATAGTAATCTTGGGCATAGCATTTTACCAAATCACCTCATTCTTTGGGGCACACGTGAGGAACACAAATGCGAACAAGCCTGAATGGTCCCCAGGACAATATGCAACTGAAAACTCACACCCCAGAAGTGACTCGAACCCATACTCCCAGGAGCAACGCAACTGGTATGTACAAGACGCCTTAATCCACTTGACCATCACGACCGGATATAATGAGGTGATAGCCGAAGCTATTTGAACCACCCCACCGCCGGCACTCGGATAGTAATCTTGGGCATAGCATTTTACCAAATCACCTCATTCTTTGGGGCACATGTGAGGAACACAAATGCGAACAAGCCTGAATGGTCCCCAGGACAATATGCAACTGAAAACTCACACCCCAGAAGTGACTCGAACCCATACTCCCAGGAGCAACGCAACTGGTATGTACAAGACGCCTTAATCCACTTGACCATCACGACCGGACATAATGAGGTGATAGCCGAGGCTATTTGAACCACCCCACCGCCGGCACTCGGATAGTAATCTTGGGCATAGCATTTTACCAAATCACCTCATTCTTTGGGGCACACGTGAGGAACACAAATGCGAACAAGCCTGAATGGTCCCCAGGACAATATGCAACTGAAAACTCACACCCCAGAAGTGACTCGAACCCATACTCCCAGGAGCAACGCAACTGGTATGTACAAGACGCCTTAATCCACTTGACCATCACGACCGGACATAATGAGGTGATAGCCGAGGCTATTTGAACCACCCCACCGCCGGCACTCGGATAGTAATCTTGGGCATAGCATTTTACCAAATCACCTCATTCTTTGGGGCACACGTGAGGAACACAAATGCGAGCAAGCCTGAATGGTCCCCAGGACAATATGCAACTGAAAACTCACACCCCAGAAGTGACTTGAACCCATACTCCCCGGAGCAACGCAACTGGTATGTACAAGACGCCTTAATCCACTTGACCATCACGACCGGACATAATGAGGTGATAGCCGAGGCTATTTGAACCACCCCACCGCCGGCACTCGGATAGTAATCTTGGTCATAGCATTTTACCAAATCACCTCATTCTTTGGGGCACACGTGAGGAACACAAATGCGAACATTCATTATGTCCGGTCGTGATGGTCAAGTGGATTAAGGCATCTTGTACATACCAGTTGCGTTGCTCCTGGGAGTATGGGTTCGAGTCACTTCTGGGGTGTGAGTTTTCAGTTGCATATTGTCCTGGGGACCATTCAGGCTTGTTCGCATTTGTGTTCCTCACGTGTGCCCCAAAGAATGAGGTGATTCTTTGTATAATATGTATATATATATATATATATATATATATATATATATATATATATATATATATATATATATATATATATATATATATATATATATATGTCGTACCTAGTAGCCAGAACGCACTTCTCAGCCTACTATGCAAGGCCCGATTTGCCTAATAAGCCAAGTTTTCCTGAATTAATATATTTTCTCTAATTTTTTTCTTATGAAATGATAAAGCTACCCATTTCATAATGTATGAGGTCAATTTTTTTTTATTGGAGATAAAATTAACGTAGATATATGACCGAACCTAACCAACCCTACCTAACCTAACCTAACCTATCTTTATAGGTTAGGTTAGGTTAGGTAGCCGAAAAAGTTAGGTTAGGTTAGGTTAGGTAGGTTAGGTAGTTGAAAAAACATTAATTCATGAAAACTTGGCTTATTAGGCAAATCGGGCCTTGCATAGTAGGCTGATAAGTGCGTTCTGGCTACTAGGTACGACATATATATATATATATATATATATATATATATATATATATATATATATATATATATATATATATGTATATATATATATATATATATATATATATATATATATATATATATATATATATATATATATATATATATATATTTATATTAGTATATTTTGGTAGCAGTCATTCTTGTAGACATATATTGTAAAATATGACCGAAAAAGTAAGATTAATAATTCTAACACAAATTTTCTCAATATTTCTTATATTTCTATTCACTGATGATGGTAAATGAAAAATCAATTCCCCAAAATTCATTTTTATTTCTAGTCTGACGCGACACTTGAATGCGTTTCATAATAACTTATTACATTTTCAAAGACTTTAGTTTACACACACACAACTATAACCTGCAAACAGATTTCTTACTATGCTACAATTCAAACGGCTTTTCATTATATATATATATATATATATATATATATATATATATATATATATATATATATTAGTATATTTTGGTAGCAGTCTTTCCTGTAGACATATATTATTAAATATGACCGAAAAAGTAAGATTATTAATTCTAACACGAATTCGTGTTAGAATTATTAATCTTACTTTTTCGGTCATATTTAATAATATATATATATATATATATATATATATATATATATATATATATATATATATATATATATATATATATATATATATATATATATTAAATATATACAAGAGTTGTTACATTCTTGTACAGCCACTAGTACGCGTAGCGATTCGGGCAGGTCCCTGGAATACGATCCCCTACCGCGAAGATTTTTTTTTTTAAAGAATCGTTTTTTCATCTAAGTACACATTTTACTGTTGCGTTAAACAGAGGCTACAGTTAAGGATTGCGCCCAGTAAATCCTCCCCGGCAAGGATGCAAACCCATGACATAGCGCTCGCGGAACGCCAGGCGAGTGTCTTACCACTACACCATGGAGACTGTTACCTGCATTTGGGTGAGGTGATATGTTACAACTGTTTTGGATGAGGTGAAAACAAACTTTCAACACAAGATAGAACACGAAATATTGGGTAATATTGGGTAAAGTAAAAAAGGGGAAGAATGGAAGTAAATGCAAAGGGCCTATTGGACCATATTTCTTGATGCTTCTATATTGGAGCGGAGTCTTAAAGTGGGTAGAATGCGCAACTATATTCTACCCACTTCAAGACTCCGCACCAATATAGAAGCATCAAGAAAAATGGTCCAATAGGCCCTTTGCATTTATTTCCATTCTTCCCATTTTAACTTTACCCAATATTACCCAATATTTCGTGTTCTATCTTGTGTTGACAGTTTGTTTTCACCTCATCCAAAACTGTTCGAACATATCACCTCACCCAAATGCAGGTATATAAAAGAAAAGCCGTTTGAATTGTAGCAACACACAGGATGGGAGAGACATCTCCCGCCAACATATTACAAGGCGAAAAACAGTCCATCACTGCTTGCTCTGTGATGGCAATCACCCCGCAATTTCCTACTGCTGCCCCCGCAGACAGGAAATCATCAAGGCCCAGGTTGAAGCCAAAAGAAACAACTCGTCTACCTCCTCGACCAGAGCCCCAAGCGTTCAACCCACCACCTTAGCTCTCACTAGTCAACCAGAAGACTTTCCGGTCTTACCAACAGGTGCCTCCTCCCAGCAGGCGACACAGCCTTCTCATTGTGGACCCAAGGTCCCACAGGCTCCTTCACAGCCCCCTGCATCACGTGCAGGCATTATCCCTGGTCTTCTTAAACTAGCGGAAAGGCTTGCCGGACCTGACAACCAGCGCTTTGTCAATAAACTAAACGCATTATACATAGACAATGGCCTGGCCCCCATCATAGCCACTAGCGTAAATCTCACTGCCTCCTCTACCACTCCGGAGACTACCACCAGGACGACCAGGTTGTCAACTTCAACACCGACTCCAGAACCGCCCATGACCCGGGCGACACAAACAGAGGTAATTCCTTCTCCAGCTCCCAACACTCCTACCATCACTATCTCAGCAGCCGCGCTAGCAGACGTGCTGTCTACAAACGATAACAGCACCACCAGCGCTCCTGAAATAGCTACAACCACCAATCAACGACACCTAAACCTACCTAAGGCTGCGAGGCGAAAGACAAAAACGCCCACTACGGAGGTTACGGACTCCTCAGACGAGGAGTAGGAAATCATAGTAGGAGCTTCACCACCGCATCACAAATACGACACCTACACGGTTCAAGACTTCCTCATGGAGGCCACGTCACCAAACTCTAACGACAGCACTGCTCAGCCAAAGTCGCAGGCAAAGAAAAAACGGAAAACCTAGAGGTATACACTAACCCCACCAGCATTCGTAACTGGTATAGCCAACCCTCCAGGCTGAAAACCATGATGAAGACCCCCATCCATCGCCACATCTCTAGTATCAGCCACTGATAAAGATAATGGCTCCAAAGAGCCTCCACTTACGGGCTCACCATAGCCCGTGCTACTGGAACTTATTGTTCTGAGTAACGAATCTTAAACAACAACAACAATTGTAGCATAGTAAGAAATCTGTTTGCAGGTTATAGTTGTGTGTGTAAACTAAAGTCTTTGAAAATGTAATAAGTTATTACGCAACGCGTTCAAGTGTCGCGTCGGACTAGAAATAAAAATGAATTTTGGAGAATTGATTTTTCAATTACCATCATCAGTAAAAAGAAATATAAGAAATATTGAGAAAATTCGTGTTAGAATTTTAAATTTTACTTTTTCGGTCATATTTAATAATAATAATAATAATAATAATATATATATATATATATATATATATATATATATATATATATATATATATATATATATATATATATATATATATATGTCGTACCTAGTAGCCAGAACTCACTTCTCAGCCTACTATTCAAGGCCCGATTTGCCTATTAAGCCAAGTTTTCCTGAATTAATATATTTTCTCTAATTTTTTTCTTATGAAATGATAAAGCAACCCTTTTCTCTATGTATGAGGTCAGTTTTTTTTTTATTGGAGTTAAAATTAACGTAGATATATGACCGAACCTAACCAACCCTACCTAACCTAACCTAACCTATATTTATAGGTAAGGTTAGGTTAGGTAGCCAAAAAAAGCTAGGTTAGGTTAGGTTAGGTAGGTTAGGTAGACGAAAAAACATTAATTCATGAAAACTTGGCTTATTAGGCAAATCGGGCCTTGAATAGTAGGCTGAGAAGTGCGTTCTGGCTATTAGGTACGACATATATATATATATATATATATATATATATATATATATATATATATATATATATATATATATATATATATATATATATATATATATATGTCGTACCTAGTAGCCAAAACGCACTTCTCAGCCTACTATACAAGGCCCGATTTGCCTAAATAGCCAAGTTTTCTTGAATTAATATATTTTCTCTAACTTTTTTCTTATGAAATGATAAAGCTACCCGATTTATTATGTATAAGGTCAGTTTGCTTTTATTGGAGTTAAAATTAACGTAGATATATGACCGAACCTAACCAACCCTACCTAACCTAGCCTAACCTATCTTTATAGGTTAAGTTAGGTTAGGTTAGCTTATTAGGCAAATCGAGCCTTGCATAGTAGGCTGACAAGTGCGTTCTGGCTACTACGTACGACATATATATATATATATATATATATATATATATATATATATATATATATATATATATATATATATATATATATATATGTCGTACCTAGTAGCCAGAACGCACTTCTCAGCCTACTATGCAAGGCCCGATTTGCCTAATAAGCCAAGTTTTTATGAATTAATGTTTTTTCGTTTACCTAACCTACCTAACCTAACCTAACCTTGCTTTTTCGGCTACCTAACCGAACCTAACCTATAAAGATAGGTTAGGTTAGGTTAGGTAGGGATGGTTAGGTTTAGTCATATATCTACGTTAATTTTAACTCCAATAAAAAAAAATTGACCTCATACATAATGAAATCGGTAGCTGTATCATTTCATACGAAAAAAATTAGAGAAAATTTATTAATTCAAGAAAACTTGGCTTGTTAGGCAAATCGGGCCTTGCATAGTAGGCTGACAAGTGCGTTCTGGCTATTAGGTACGACATATATATATATATATATATATATATATATATATATATATATATATATATATATATATATATATATATATATATATATATATATATATATGACAATGTCAGACCAGACCAAACTGACATATATATATATATATATATATATATATATATATATATATATATATATATATATATATATATATATATATATATATGTCGTACCTAGTAGCCAGAACGCACTTCTCAGCCTACTATGCAAGGCCCGATTTGCCTAATAAGCCAAGTTTTAATGAATTAATTGTTTTTCGACTACCTAACCTACCTAACCTAACCTAACCTAACTTTTTCGGCTACCTAACCTATCCTAACCTATAAAGATAGGTTAGGTTAGGTTAGGTAGGGTTGGTTAGGTTCGGTCATATATCTGTGTTAACTTTAACTCCAATAAAAAAAAATTGACCTCATACATAATGAAATGGGTAGCTTTATCATTTCATAAGAAAAAATTAGAGAAAATATATTAATTCAGTAAAACTTGGCTTATTAGGCAAATCGGGCCTTGCATAGTAGGCTGAGAAGTGAGTTCTGGCTACTAGGTACGACATATATATATATATATATATATATATATATATATATATATATATATATATATATATATATATATATATATATATATATATATATATATATATATGTCGTACCTAGTAGCCAGAACGCACTTCTCAGCCTACTATGCAGGGCCCAATTTGCCTAATAAGCCAAGTTTTCATGAATTAATTGTTTTTCGACTACCTAACCTACCTAACCTAACCTAACCTAACTTTTTCGGCTACCTAACCTAACCTAACCTATAAAGATAGGTTAGGTTAGCTTAGGTAGGGTTGGTTAGGTTCGGTCATATATCTACGTTAATTTTAACTCCAATAAAAAAAACTGACCTCATACATAATGAAATGGGCAGCTTTATCATTTCATAAGAAAAAAATTAGAGAAAATATATTAATTCAGGAAAACTTGGCTTATTAGGCAAATCGGGCCTTGCATAGTAGGCTGAGAAGTGCGTTCTGGCTACTAGGTACGACATATATATATATATATATATATATATATATATATATATATATATATATATATATATATATATATATATATATATATATATATATATATTTGAATTAACGCGCATTATATATGTATATATAATGCGCGTTAATTGAACTCTGTGTGTTATTATGTCTGCCAAAGCACTCTGGTAGGGGTGAGTGCTGGAACTCTCACACAGCTTTGGCCTCAATGGTATTCTGTCTGTGGGGGAGTATATTACTGACCTCTCCGTCCCTCTCTCTCTCTCCCTCTCTCTCTTTAATCACAGATGCCAAACATTCCAGACGCGCATCGAAAGAAGATTATCGTAATTCACTGCTTTTCTTGTCGTATTTTTGCCTCGATTTTCAATATTAGTCCTCAATACTGGCCTCCTAAAGCAAAGCAGGAATGTCTTTAAACATGTGCTTACGCTTCTTGTTTAAAAGCAAGCCTCCTACTCATCTAAAACGGTAGGTTTATTTTTGTCATATTTTGTGGTATGCTCACTCTTTGTGAGTACTGAAAGAAGCCTCCTTTTCATGTTTAAAAAAATAATCCTGCTTCTTATGTAGTCAAGTAGGCCTGTATTTTTTGGTTTATTCTGTTATTTATGCTTTTAGCTTCCTTTTTGATTCAAGTTTTATTTTGGTATTTAGTTGTTTTTGGCTCTGTTTTTTACCTCTGAATAATGACATTTTCTACTTTAAGTTTTCTATAAGTTTGCATTATTATTTGTTTTAACAATAAACCGGACCTTACACAAAAATAAACTGGACCATATATATCAACGTAAAACTAAACTGGACCTCATATATATTAACTTAACACTAAACCGGACCTCATATATATCAACGTAACACTAAACCGGACCTCATATATATCAACATAACCCTAAACCGGACCTCATATATATCAACGTAACCCTAAACCGGACCTCATATATATCAACATAACATTAAAACGGACCTCATATATACACACGTAACACTAAACAGGACCTCATATATATCAGCGTAACACTGAACCGGACCTCATATATATCAGCGTAACACTGAACCGGACCTCATATATATCAGCGTAACACTGAACCGGACCTCATATATATCAGCGTAACACTGAACCGGACCTCATATATATCAGCGTAACACTGAACCGGACCTCATATATATCAGCGTAACACTAAACCGGGCCTCACGTATAAAGGAAAAATCAACCGACCCTCACAGACCAACGTCAACAACAAAGTGGACCTCATATGTCACAAAGTGTCATGTCACCAGACCCTCGGGGGTAACACAGCGGTGCATGGCCACCTGGGAGGCTCAAAGAGACGTGATATTGACATGTTGCAATACAAGGACCCAAAAACTATCCTTTTTTCATTTCGTTTTTTCAATTGCAGAGTAATGGGAGGAAAGTATTGGTTTCTCCATATTAAAGTGCGAGAACTGGGGCATCCATTGAATGCCTGGGCATCCATTGAATGCCTGGGCATCCATTGAATGCCAAGGCATCCATTCAGTGTCTGGGGCATCCATTGATTACCTGGGGCATCCATTGAGTGCCTGGGGAATCCAGTGAGTGCCTGGGGTATTCAATGAATGCCTGGGTATTCATTTAGTGTCTGGGGCATCCATTGAGTACCTGGGGCATCCATTGAGTATCTAGGGCATCCATTGAGCGCCTGGGGCATCCATTGAGTGCCTGGGGCATCCATTGAGTACCTGGGGCATCCATTGAGTACCTGGGGCATCCATTGAGTGCCTGGGGCATCCATTGAGTACCTGGGGCATCCATTGAGTACCTGGGGCATCCATTGAGTACCTGGGGCATCCATTAAGTGCCTGGGGCATCCATTGAGTGTCTGGTTGCACTCAACATTATTGAAAACACTGCAGTAGACAGCTGCATTATTTCAGCCTCCCTTTCCTCCTTGTTAGCATTCAATTGCTTACAGTTATATTGCAAGGTACTTGTCTCCGAAGCCATATATATATATATATATATATATATATATATATATATATATATATATATATATATATATATATATATATATATATATATATACATATATATATATATATATATATATATATATATATATATATATATATATATATATATATATATAATGTGTGTGTGTGTGTGTGTGTGTGTGTGTGTGTGTGTGTGTGTGTGTGTGTGTGTGTGTGTGTGTGTGTGTGTCTGTGTGTGTGTGTGTGTGTGTTCGTGTGTGTGTGTGTTCATTCGTTTAATATCCAAGTGAAAATTTGGATATAATGAGATATGTGCGAAGGAAACTATCGGGAGAAAGGCCACGCCATTACGAATAAATAGCACTTGGAGGGATCAGGATAAGGATTTGGGATGGGACGAAGCGGAGAAAAGGTGCCCAACCATTTGGCCGTCGGAGATTGAACGCAGACCTGCATGAAGCGAGACCGTCGCTCAACAATCCAGTCGTAGATTTGTAGCAGATTTGCCAACTTCTCTCTTTGTCTTTGAGTCTTTGGGATGTATTCATGAGATTAACCATACAGCTCAAGTCATTCAATTTCCATACATGAAGAGGTAGAATGAATATTCTGATCCTTCAAAGGCGCTCCAAGTCTCGGGCGGTGCTTGCACTGGTCTCAAAGAGAACATTCTGTCTCACAGGGAACATTCTGTCACACATGAAACATTCCGTCACACATGAAACATTCCGTCACACATGGAACATTCCGTCTCACAAGGGAACATTCCGTCTCACAGAGAACATTCCGTTTCACAGGGAACATTCCGTCTCACAGGGAACATTCCGTCTCACAGGGAACATTCCGTCTCACAGGGAACATTCCGTCTCACAGGGAACATTCCGTCTCACAGGGAACATTCCGTCACACAGGGAACATTCCGTCTCATAGGGAACATTCCGTCACACAGGGAACATTCCGTCACACAGGGAACATTCCGTCACACAGGGAACATTCCGTCTCACAGGGAACATTCCGTCACACAGGGAACATTCCGGCACACAGGGAACATTCGGTCACACAGGGAACATTCCGTCTCACAGGGAACATTCCATCACACAGGGAACATTCCGTCTCACAGGGAACATTCCGTCACACAGGGAACATTCCGTCTCACAGGGAACATTCCGTCACACAGGGAACATTCCGTCACACAGGGAACATTCCGTCACACAGGGAACATTCTGTCTCATAGAGAACATACCGTCACACATGGAACATTCGGTCACACAGGGGAACATTCCTTCTCAGAGAACATTCTGTCTCGCAGAGAACATACCGTCACAAAGGGAACTTTCTGTCTCACAGGGAACATTCCGTCACACAGGGAACATTCCGTCTCACATGGAACGTTCTGTCAAACAGGGAACATTCCTTCACACAGGGGAACATTCTTTCAAACAGGGAACATTCCGTCACACAGAGAACATTCTGTCTCACAGAGAACATTCTGTCTCACAGGGAACATTCTGTCTCGGAAGGAACATTCTGTCTCAGAGAACATTCCATCACACAGAGAACATTCCGTCACACACAGAACATTCTCTCTCACAGGGAACATTCCGTCTCACAGGGAACATTCCGTCACACAGGGAACATTCCGTCACACAAGGAACAGTCCGTCACACAGGGAACATTCCTTCAAACTAGGAGCATCCCGTCACACAGGGAACATTCTGTGTCACAGAGAACATTCTGTCTCGCAAGGAAAGTTCCGTCACACAGGAAACATTCCATCACACAGAGAACATTCCGTCACACAGACAACATTTCTTCACACAGAGAACATTCCGTCACACAGGGAACATTCCGTCTCACAGGGAACATTCGGCTACACAGAGAACATTCCGTTACACAGAGAACATTTCGTCACACAGGGAACGTTCCGTCACACAGGGGAACATTCCGTCACACAGGGGAACATTCCGTCACACAGGGGAACATTCCGTCACACATTGAACAGAGAACATTTCGTCACACAGAGAACATTCCGTCCTTACATTTATGACAGGTCTGGAGGCGATGCAACTATCATTTACGGGCTATTCATGCCCGTGCCACCTCTTTAATTTCTTTATTTTCATCAATCAATCAATCACCACCTACATCAACCATCCGGGTATCGAACGCTGACCCCGCAACAAGCAAGGTCGCCTCGTGACCAACAGACCACCGTGTTTGGGAGACAAGTCACACTAACAAAGAAACAGACGACGCAATAAGACCCAGGAGAGGCTATGGCTAGATTACCCAGCCATTAACAAGGGGGGATAATGGACACGGAGTTAACGATGATGACAACGAACCCTCGTTACCATGGCAGGAGGAACGAGAATAATTATCTTGGTGAAATATTACGTTTCTTTGAGTCTAATGATTGAAGGCAGTTGAACATTGTCGTAATTAGTTGAGAGGGAGTCAGGGGGAGGAGAGTGGGAGACAATCGGGTACTCGATAGATCAACTAATAATAGGGTACTCGATAGATCAACCAACAATCCAGTTACCAACCAACACTTACCAGCATCATGCAAATTGTTGAGGGAGGATGACTGACTATCAACATGATGATCTCTCTCTCTCTCTCTCTCTCTCTCTCTCTCTCTCTCTCTCTCTCTCTCTCTCTCTCTCTCTCTCTCTCTCTCTCTCTCTCTCTCTCTCTCTCTCTCTCTCTCTCTCTCTCTCTCTCTCTCTCTCTCTCTTTCTCTCTCTCTCTCTCTTTCTCTCTCTCTCTCTCTCCAGCGTAAAGTCAACGTTTTAGTAGTAAACTCTCTTTCCAATTTCACCTTTGCATGCTGCCACCTGAGTCAGAGATCGCATTGGGTTAACTTCCTGCATGTACTGATTAACTATGTATTGATTAATACTGTTATACTGATTAATTAGTGGAGGTGGGTGTCCCTTGATTGTTTCAAGCGTGGGTTGGACATGTATATGACTGGGATTGAGTGATTATAAATAGGAGCTGCCTCGTATGGGCCAATAGGCCTTCTGCAGTTATCTTTATTCTTATGTTCTTAAGTTATATAATCGAAATAAATGTTATTTTGTCGAAAACTGGAAAAGTTAAACATTAATATTTTTTTGTCAAGGGTAGTTTTAGTTTTTGGTTGATTAGTCCTTCAGAGTATAGGTAATTATTGGTATTCCCTTCAATCTTGGCTTCATTTTGGCTGAGAGAGAGAGGGGGGGGATGGCCGGGAGAGAAAGAGAGGGGGGTTGAGAGGAAAAATTAGGGGGGGGGATGGAGGTAAAGAGAAAGGAAAAGGGAGAGGAAAAGAGAAAGGGGGGGGGGAGATGTTGGAGGGAAGCGGATACCCCCATTGAGTGTGTGTGTATTCACGTAGTTGTATTCACCTAGTTGTGTTTGCGGGGGTTGAACATTGCTCTTTCGGCCCGCCTCTCAACTGTCAATCAACTGTTTACTAACTACTTTTTTCTTTTTCCACACCACGCACACACACACACACACACACACACACACACACACACACACACACACACACACACACACACACACACACACACACACACACATTCATACACACACACACCAGGAAGGAGCAATTGACAGCTGACTAGCTCCCAGGTACCTATTTACTACTAGGTAACAGGGGCATTCAGGGTGAAAGAAACTTTGCCCATTAGTTTCTGCCTCGTGCGGGAATCGAACCCGCGCCACAGAATTACGAGTCCTGCGCGCTATCCACCAGGCTACGCGCGCTCGTGTGTGTGTGTGTGTGTGTGTGTGTGTACTCACCTAGTTGTACTCACCTAGTTGTGCTTGCGGGGGTTGAGCTCTGGCTCTTTGGTCCCGCCTCTCAACCGTCAATCAACAGGTGTACAGGTTCCTGAGCCTATTGGGCTCTATCATATCTTCACTTGAAACTGTGTATGGAGTCAGCCTCCACCACATTGCTTCCTAATGCATTCCATTTGTCAACCACTCTGACACTAAAAAAGTTCTTTCTAATATCTCTGTGGCTCATTTGGGCATTCAGTTTCCACCTGTGTCCCCTAGTGCGTGTGCCCCTTGTGTTAAATAGCCTATCTTTATCAACCCTGTCGATTCCCTTGAGAATCTTGAATGTGGTGATCATGTCCCCCCTAACTCTTCTGTCTTCCAACGAAGTGAGGTTCAATTCCCGTAGTCTCTCCTCGTAGCTCATACCTCTCAGCTCGGGTACTAGTCTGGTGGCAAACCTTTGAACCTTTTCCAGTTTACTCTTATGCTTGACTAGATACGGACTCCATGCTGGAGCCACATACTCCAGGATTGGTCTGACATATGTAGTATATAATGTTCTGAAAGATTCCTTACACAAGTTTCTAAAGGCCGTTCTTATGTTAGCGAACCTGGCATATGCTGCTGATGTTATCCTCTTGATATGAGCTTCAGGGGACAGGTCTGGCATGATATCAACCCCCAGGTCTTTCTCTCTCTCTGACTCTTGAAGTATTTCATCTCCCAAGTGATACCTTGTATCTGGTCTCCTGCTTCCTACTCCTATCTTCATTACATTACATTTGCTTGGGTTAAACTCTAACATCCATTTGTTCGACCATTCCTGCAGCTTGTCCAGGTCTTCTTGAAGCCTCAAGCTGTCCTCCTCTGTCTTAATCCTTCTCATAATTTTGGCGTCGTCAGCAAACATTGAGAGGAATGAGTCTATACCCTCTGGGAGATCATTTACGTATATCAGAAACAGGATAGGTCCAAGCACAGAGCCCTGTGGGACTCCACTGGTGACTTCCCGCCATTCTGAGGTCTCACCCCTCACTATAACTCTCTGCTTCCTATTGCTTAGGTACTCCCTTATCCACTGGAGCGCCCTACCAGTTACTCCTGCCTGTTTCTCCAGCTTATGCATCAACCTTTTATGGGGTACTGTGTCAAAGGCTTTCTGACAGTCCAAAAAAATGCAGTCCGCCCATCCTTCTCTTTCTTGCTTAATCTTTGTCACCTGATCATAGAATTCTATCAAGCCTGTAAGGCAAGATTTACCCTCCCTGATTCCATGTTGATGGGTTGTCACGGAGTCTCTTCTCTCCAGATGTGATACTAGGTTTTTTCTCACAATCTTCTCCATCACCTTGCATGGTATACAAGTTAAGGACACTGGCCTGTAGTTCAGTGCCTCTTGTCTTTCACCCTTTTTAAATATTGGTACTACATTAGCAGTCTTCCATACTTCTGGTAGGTCTCCCGTTTCCAGTGACCTACTATACACTATGGAGAGTGGCAAGCTAAGTGCTCCTGCACACTCTTTCAATACCCATGGTGAGATTCCATCCGGCCCAACAGCTTTCCTCACATCCAGCTCATATAGGTGCTTCTTGACCTCATCTCTTGTAATTTCGAACCTTTCCAAGGTCACCTGGTTTGCTGCCACCTCTCCTAGCACCGTGACTTCTCCCTGTTCTATTGTAAAGACCTCCTGGAACCTTTTGTTGAGTTCTTCACACATCTCTTTGTCATTCTCTGTGTACCTGTCCTCGCCCACCCTAAGTTTCATCACCTGTTCCTTCACTGTTGTCTTTCTCCTGATGTGACTGTGTAGTAGCTTTGGCTTTATTAGCTATATCATTTTCATACCTTTTCTCAGCAGCTCTTCTCACACTAACATACTCGTTCCTGGTTCTCTGGTATCTCTCTCTACTTTCTGGTGTTCTGTTATTACGGAAGTTCCTCCATGCCCTTTTGTTCAGCTCCTTTGCTTTCATACATTCCCTATTAAACCACGGATTCTTCCTTTGCTTCTCTGTTTTTTCCTGTTGGGCTGGGACAAACCTGCTTACAGCCTCCTGACATTTTTGGGTGACATAGTCCATCATGTCTTGTACGGACTTGGTTCCGAGTTCTGTGTCCCAATGTATATCCCATAGGAATTTATTCATCTCCTCGTAGTTTCCCTTTCGGTACGCCAGCCCTTTGTTTCCCAGTTCTTTTTTGGGGGTGATAATTCCTAGCTCAACCAGGTACTCAAAGCTCAATACACTATGATCACTCATTCCCAAGGGGGCTTCCAACTTAACTTCCCTTATATCCGACTCATTTAGGGTAAATATCAGATCAAGCAAGGCTGGTTCATCCCCTCCTCTCATTCTTGTCGGTCCCTTGACGTGTTGACTTAGAAAGTTTCTTGTTGCCACATCCAGCAGCTTAGCTCTCCATGTATCTGAGCCTCCATGTGGGTCTCTGTTCCCCCAATCTATCTTTCCATGGTTGAAGTCTCCCATGATTAGTAGCCTGGATCCGTTCCTGCTAGCCACAGAAGCTGCTCTCTCTATTATATTGATGGTGGCCAAGTTGTTTCTATCATATTCCTGTCTGGGTCTTCTGACATTCGGTGGGGGGTTATATATGACTACTACTATAATTTTCTGTCCTCCAGTTGCTATGGTGCCTGATATGTAGTCACTGAAACCTTCACAGTTCTGAATTACCATCTCTTCGAAACTCCAACCTTCTCTTAGTAGCAAAGCTACAACACCTCCTCCTCTCCCTTCTCTCTCTTTCCTCACTACATAGTAGCCCTGTGGAAACACTGCGTTTGTTATGGTGTTTGTTAGCTTTGTTTCTGTGAGTGCTATTATGTCTGGGTTTTCTTCTAGTGCCCATTCTCCGAGATCACTTGTTTTATTAGTAATTCCATCTATGTTAGTGTACATTGCCTTGAAGCTCACTTTCTTCAGTTCATTTTCTTGTCCCTTTCTTGGTGAGCATTCTGCTGGTGTGGGAAGCTTTTCAGTGGGTGAGATGATCTGTGAGGTGGTTTGCAGGGTTTCAGGAGAGTTTGGGGTGAGGGGTGGGGGTTTCATGGAAGGGGGGACAGTTAGGGTGTGGGTTAAGGAGATAGGGGGGACATGGAGGATACGGGGTGAGGGGGGAGGAGGAATAGGGAGGGTATGGGATGAAGGGGGAGGGGGGAAAGGTGGGAGGGGGGACATAATGGGAATGGGGAAGGGATGACAGGGTAAGAATGGGGTGGGGGGGGAGGGAGGGTTGGGTGGGGGCAGGTAGGGTGAGGGGAAGGGATGGTTTCTATGCAGAGGGGGGTGGTGGGGTTGCCCTCCCTTCTGGTGTTGCTGGGATGCTGGTTTTGGGTTCGCCTCTTGTCTCTAGGCCTGTTGTGTTGGGGGCTGTGATTTCCTGGTTTGCTTCTCCCTCCCTGCGCTTCCTCCTTGCCTCTGCTGCCCTGGCTCTCTCCTCCTTCGTCCTGTCCCTCTGCAGGAATACTTTCTTGTATCCCTCCACATGCTGCAGTCAACTCTTCCTTTCGAGAATATCCTTCTTCGTGGTTTCGTTTGTAAACACCACCTTTACAAGTCGGTTTCTGTCTTTGTTGTACCAGCCCAACCTGAAAACCTTCTCAAGGTTTCATTCAGCCCCTTCCATCTGTAACCCCTGTACTGCCTCTCTATCCTTGCTATTCCATTCTTGCCTGTTGGATCCTTCCTGTTCTTTTATGCCTACAACTACCACTTTTTTTTTTCTTCGGTTAACGCGACCGCTGACCCTACACGTCTGCTAACGATCAAAGCTGACCCAAGACTGTCCATGTGTGTGTGTGTGTGTGTGTGTGTGTGTGTGTGTGTGTGTGTGTGTGTGTGTGTGTGTGTGTGTGTGTGTGTGTGTGTGAGTGTGTGCACTATATAATATTGAATAGAACATCATGGGGGAGATAAGTGATTCTAGCATGAATCTTTTCTAATTTTTCTCCAACTGAAAAGGAAGTTGAAAAATTTTCCCTCAGACTTCATTTTATAATTTTATTGAAGAATAAGGCAAAGAATAGCGTTTCGTTGACCGTTGTCAACATCACCAAAGGCAACAGTTCGAATTATTACAAGTGTTTGTTTTGCCAGATATATTTATATACCGCCAAGTATGAGGTGAAGGTGAAGCACCTCACTTATGAACCACTCTCCTATGTTTCCATTGCTGTTGGATTATTTGTTTTGACCCTCATGCTCATTACCGAGGCTCCGCTTGCCCTGGTGACAGACAGGGTGTTATCTGGGGCGGCACGTGTTCAAGGGTTTAATATTATGGTGTTTTTATTGCCGTCAGCCACCAAAGAATTTCATTAGCTGTGTCTGCTGCTGGACTCTTAAAAAGAGCGCTTTGGATCTATCTTTGCTCTTGGGGCTCTTTTATATAACGCATACCTCTCCCCCCATTTTTTGCATGATAATAAATTTCATTACAGCTAATCCCACCACAAAATAACAAATTTGCTATTTTTATATTTTTCGTGTGTAAATATCTTTTAACAGAATAATGCTAGATCATCTTTTTCGGTTAAATCTGAAAATAAATATTGCTTTTGGGGGTATTAGTTTAGTTTTAAAAAGGACTTTATAATTCAGTATATTTTGTAATTTCTTTCTTGCATAAAGAAAACCTCTTTTCATTTACGACACTTATATATATATATATATATATATATATATATATATATATATATATATATATATATATATATATATATATATATATATATTATTAAATATGACCGAAAAAGTAAGATTAATAATTCTAACACGAATTTTCTCAATGTTTCTTATATTTCTTTTCACTGTTAATGGTAACTGAAAAATCAATTCTCCAAAAATTCATTTTTAATTCTAGTCTGACGCGACACTTGAACGCGTTTCGTAAAACTTATTACATTTTCAAAGACTTTAGTTTACACATACACAACTGTAACTGAACAGAGTTTAAACAGCTTCGATTTTATACCTGCATTTGAGTGAGGTGGTATGTTACAACAGTTTCGGATGAGGTGAAAACAAACTTTCAATACAAGACAGAACACGAAACAATGGGTATAATATTTTGTAAGTTAAAGGGAAAAATGGAACTGCAAAGGGCCTATTGGCCCATATTTCTTGATGTTTCTATATTGGTGAGGAGTCTTGAAGTTGGTAGAATATAGTTGTGCATTAATTGGCTGTTGATTGCTGGTGTCGACTTCTTAATGTGTAGTGCCTCGCAGATATCTAGCCGCCTGCTATCGCTGTATCTATCAATGATTTCCGTGTTTTTTGTTAAGACTTCTCAGGTGATGGTCTGGTTGTGGGAAGAGATTATATGTTCTTTAATGGAGCCCTGTTGCTTATGCATCGTTAATCGCCTGGAAAGAGATGTTGTTGTCTTGCCTATATACTGAATTCTTTGAGGCTTACAGTCCCCAAGTGGGCATTTGAAGGCATTGACGACATTGGTCTCTTTTAAAGAGTTCTGCTTTGTGTCTGGAGAGTTTCTCATGAGTAGGTTGGCCGTTTTCTTGGTTTTATAGTAGATCGTCAATTGTATCTTCTGATTTTTTTCTGTAGGGATAACGTTTCTATTAACAATATCTTTCAGTACCCTTTCTTCCGTTTTATGAGCTGTGGAAAAGAAGTTCCTGTAAAATAGTCTAATAGGGGGTATAGGTGTTGTGTTAGTTGTTTCTTCAGAGGTTGCATGGCGTTTCACCTCCCTTTTTATGATGTCTTCAACAAAACCATTGGAGAAGCCGTTGTTGACTAGGACCTGCCTTACCCTACAGAGTTCTTCATCGACTTGCTTCCATCCTGAGCTCTGGCTGAGAGCACCCGTCGACATAAGCGTTAACGACACTCCTCTTGTACCTGTCTAGGCAGTCACTGTTGGCATTGAGGCACATTCCTATGTTTGTTTCCTTAGTGTAGACTGCAGTGTGGAAACCTCCGCTCCTTTCCATGACTGTTACATCTAGAAAGGGCAGCTTCCCATCCTTCTCTATCTCGTAAGTAAAACGCAACACAGAATTCCGCTCAAATGCCTCCTTCAGCTCCTGCAGATGTCAGATATCAGGTACCTGTGTAAAAATGTCATCAACATACCTGCAGTATATGGCCGGTTTCAAGTTCATGTCAACTAAGATCTTTTGTTCGATGGTACCCATGTAGAAGTTCGCAAACAGGACACCTAGGGGAGAACCCATCGCGACCCCATCTACTTGCTTATACATGTGCCCATACGGGCTCAAGAAGGGTGCCTCTTTTGTACAATCCTGGAGTAGTTTTCTTAGAATGTTTTCTGGTATGTCAAGAGGAGTACATGCCAGATCACGATGCACTCTGTCCGCTATCATCCTGATTGTTTTATCCACAGGTACATTAGTAAACAGTGATTCTACGTCCAACGAGGCTCTTATCCCTGTGGCCCATGTTCCCCGCAGTAAGTCAACAAATTCCTTTGGAGACTTCAGGCTGAAGGTGCAAGGGACATAAGGAGTCAGCAAGCCGTTGAGTCGCTTCGCCAGTCTGTAGGTGGGTGTGGGTATCTGGCTAATGATTGGCTGAAGTGTGTTTCCAGGCTTATGTGTCTTGACATTTCCATACGCGTATCCAGGCTTATATTCTCCAATAATCTTTGGCAGGTGGAGTCCGGATTTCTTGGCGTTCACAGTTTCGATCAATTTGTTGACCTTTGCCTTCAATTCAGCTGTAGTGTCCTTCGTTACCATTTGGAATTTAGTTTGGTCAGAGAAAATGAGGTTCATTTTCGCCAGATATTCGTCTTTTTTAAGAATGACGTATATTGGCGACTTGTCACCTCTTCTAACGACTATCTCCTTGTTCTCATGAAGGCTCTTAGCTCCCGCTTTGAGCACGGGGGAGAGTATGGTAATTACTAATTACTGTTTACTAATTTACTAAAAACTGATTTGATAAAATACCATGCCCAAGATTACCAACCGAGTGCCGACGGGGGGATGGAAATAGCCTTGGCTACCATCCTCTTTTGTCCGGTTGTGTTAGTTGAGCGGTTAAGGGATACTGTACGCCAGCAGATTGCTACTGGCAGTATGGGTTCGAGTCACTTCTGTGATGTGAGTTTTCAGTTGCATATAGTCCTGGGGACCATTCAGGCTTGTTTGCATATATATATATATATATATATATATATATATATATATATATATATATATATATATATATATATATATATATAAATATATATATATATATATATATATATATATATATATATATATATATATATATATATATATATATATATATATATATATATAAAGGAAATTATCCAAGTGTTACGTGCCACATCAACCCTCCCCCCACCCCCTGAGTGTAGTGCCTCCCCCCCCCCCCCAGTGAGTGTAGTGTCTCCCGCTCGCCCGCTCCACTTGTGTAGTGTCTCCCCCCCCCCTCCGGGTGGTGCAGTGTCTTCCGCTCCCCCGCCCCCACCTCCCACGACCAGGTGGTCGCGCCTTCCCTCCCCGGCCCCCCTCCCAGACCGGGCCAGCGCGCAGCCTCCCAACCCCCACCCACCACCTCCACGAGCCCACCCACCCCAGACATCTGCCCAGACATGACGCAGAGTATAGGGGACAACCTCGTCCCCCCCAGCCAGGAGGGAGAGACAAATACTCCAGTGCAAGGTGACATTCACTTTACCTAAGGGGATGGCAGAAGAAGCCGCTACCAGCCAGCTCACCCCTCCCGAAGCCAGTCAAAGGAGAGGCACATGCAGTGGTTGTGGGAACAACGTCAGCATCAACTCTGTCTCCAGAGTCATACGCCAGCATGGTGACTGTCCTGGGTCAGGGAGGCCTCCCGTGGGAGGAGGCAGCACTCAGGAGCCTGTTGCACCAGTACAAATCGCAACAGATTACATTGCAACAGACGACCTGCTAGAGGCAATTAAAGCAACGTCAACCAGGACACTCACCCACATCCCAAAGGCCTCTCGCCCTTTTGCTGCAGGGAAATACACGGACCTCATCGCAAAAGTCAACAGAGGGTCAAATAACCTTGATGCACCTGATACCATCAAAGCCTGGCACAATCTGTTACTTTTTGGCAACGCATGCTTAGGTGTACCAGACAGAGGAGGCAAGACACTGGCCTCATCCGTCAATAAAGCAATTAGGGAATTTCCTAGGGCTGACAACCTAGTCCGCCTCCCCAAACACACCAAACACCGCCGAGGCAGACCAAGTACGACAATCAGCGACAACAGAAAATTAGGTACCCAAGTCAGCAAGAAAATTGAAGAGGGCAATACAGTCGGGGCACTCAGGTTAATCACAAGTGAGGACAAAATTTTGCCCAGGGATGAAACCACAGCCCAAGCACTGAGAGAAAAACACCCCCTCAGGGCCGTAGGTGGACCTCCCCCACAGGTCAGGCTCGCCCCTAACCAGGAACCTCTCGTCCTCCGGGAGTCAGAGGTTTATAAAGCTATCGTTTCATTTTCCCCGGGCTCCTCAGGAGGCTACACAGGGGTAAGACCTCAACATGTGAAGGAAATGGTGAACCCTGTTCTTGGCCCAGCTGCAGAAGCGCTCCTGACAGAAATAACAACGTTTGTCAACAACTGCCTCGCCGGGTTAATCCCTGATGAAATCAAACCATTCTTCTTTGGTGCATCCCTATGTGCCCTCAAAAAGAAGGGGGAGGAATCAGACCCATTGCCGTTGGTAATACCCTTCGCCGCCTAGTTGCAAGGGCTGCTGTCAGAAGTATCCGAACGGAAGCAGCCACCATGCTGCAACCCAACCAGCTGGGGTTTGGAGTCCCCCAAGGCTGTGAAGCAGCGGCTCATGCTGCACGAGCCTACATTAGCTCTCTTACTGAAGACCAGGCAGTAGTAAAATTAGATTTTAAAAAAGCTTTCAACTCGGTCAAAAGGGAAGCAATCCTCACTGCAGTCCAGGAACATTGCCCAAGCATTCTCCCGTTTGTGTCAGCAGGCTACAGCAAAGACTCAACCCTCCTGTTTGGCAAACATGAAGTCACCTCAGCAGAGGGAATTCAACAGGGTGACCCACTTGCACCGTTCCTCTTTTGCATAGCGGTTCGAGAAATTACAACCAGACTGTCCAGCGAGCTCAACATCTGGTTCCTGGATGATGGCACTCTGGCAGGCACACAAGATTCCCTGCTAGAAGACTTACAGCTGGTGAAGACACGGGGGGAGTCCATGGGTCTCGTTCTTAGCCCCTCCAAGTGCGAAATTATTGCATCTAGTGAAGTAATCATTAGAGCAGTGAAATCAGTTCTACCAGAAGCCTCAGTCGTTAAACCTACCGACAGCACACTACTCGGAGCACCTCTGGGCCACAATGCCATTGCTGCAGTCCTTGACGAAAAGTTTAGAGACCTAAAGAGGATGGAAGAGAGAATTGGGGACTTGGACTCCCACGATGCCCTCTACCTTCTCACAAAGTGCCTTACCTTGCCCAGGCTAACATACTTCTTAAGGTGTGCACCAACTTTTGGCAACCCACTTCTAAATCAATATGATGAGCTCCTCAGGTCAATATTCAGGAAGGCGCTCAACCTAGATTTAGATGACAGTCAGTGGAACCAAGCAACACTACCAGTGAGATTTGGAGGGATAGGCATACGAAAGGCAACTGAGGTAGCACTTCCAGCATTCTTATCCTCATGTACAGCAGCCAACGAATTGGTAGGGCAGATCCTACCAGAGCGTATGAGAGAGACAGCGGGAACTCATGATCAAACGTTCATCGAAGCAGCCAGACAATGGGACACCTTTGCACACCCTCAACCCCGACCACAAGTCCCAAAAGACCACAAGCAGGCCCACTGGGATAGTCCCATAATGGAAAAGACTGTCACAGCAATGATTGACAACGCTGATGCTGAAAACAAAGCCCGCCTCCTAGCGGTAACAGCACCCCACGCCGGGGATTTTTTATTTGCTGTGCCCAATGCAGCCCTGGGAACTCGCCTCAGTCATGACGCTCTCCGCATTGGAGTTGCCCTTCGCCTTGCCGCCCCCATCCTCACCGAACATAGGTGCATCTGCGGAACTGCGATGGCAGACCAATATGGTCGTCATGGTCTGGTATGTCGTAAATCACAGGGTAAAATTGCAAGACATGAAGAAGTCAACGACATCATCAAGAGGAGCCTCGCCACAGCCCGCTGCCCGGCACAAAGAGAACCACACTTATCCAGACCTAACGACCCTCAGAAGCGCCCTGATGGGGTCACCTTGCTACCTTGGAAGGATGGTAAGCAAGTGGTATGGGACTACACGTGCGCTGCCTCACTGGCCAGTACCTACCTCCACTACAGCACACGTGAAAGCGGTGGTGCTGCTTCTTTCAGGGAATCGCAGAAAATTATTAAATACAGAGGTCTAGCACACTGCTACAGCTTTGTTCCGATCGGCTCGGAGACCCTCGGTTCGTGGGGAAAATGTGCATTGAAGTTCCTGAAGGAATTGGGGGACAAATTGATCAGCGCTACAAAAGACCAGAGAGCAAAAAGTTTCTTGTTCCAGCGCCTCAGTGTTGCGATTCAGAGGGGAAATGCCTGTTGCGTCTTGGGCACTAGTCCAACTTCAGAGGAATTCGAAGAAGTGTTTGACTTGCAACAATGATCGAACCCGTCTGTGACATTCATCAATGTTTCCCATTGTTGTGTTTTTCAAGAGATCCATAACCTTTAAGCACCTTTTTGCATTATCATTTTTGTATCAACCCATGTATATCTTGTAACCATCAAATGCATAATAAAGCACAAAAAATATTTAAGGAAGGGGGTGGTAGGAGAAAAGCACACAGAAACTGTATTGGAGGGGATCTAAACATTCCCTCTAATGCGTTATGCGTGGTTTCCTCCGAGGCTATGGGTCCCCCTTCTTCCAGCTAGAGGTGGTACTCCCTTCCCTTTATATATATATATATATATATATATATATATATATATATATATATATATATATATATTCAGAAAACCGTGTCGGTTCACTCTCCATTCACGTTTGGTATTCCTGACTCAAATCCAGGCTCAATCCTTGGGCAAAACAGAAACGATTGGGCACGTTTCCTTTTACTTAATTGTTTTGTCCACCTCGAATGAAAACAGGTACCTCGGGTATAGGCAGCTGTTGTGGTTTGCATCCTGGGGAGGCGTCAGGGATCAAAATCGAGGTACATTTTTCCTATCTTCGACTCTGGGAGTATTTGTAACGTTTAAAGTGCATCGTTTTAACTCTAAAGGTCACTCCATTACGGCAGAACTACTTCAGTTGTATTTTCCATGGCCGAGGTTGCCAAGGTCAAGCAATTAACACCCTCTCGTACCAGTTAACAACAATAAGTACCAGTTAACAACCATTTGTACCAATTATCAACCATTAGTACCAAATAACAACCACTAGTACCAATTAACAACCATTAGTACCAATTAACAACTACTTGTAACAGCTCTCAGGTTTAATGAGCCATTCACGGTCACGGGGGAGGAAACTGCAGACCAATTAAGGTCAATGTTGTTATTCAGATTGGTGAATGGATCGTTACGTTAACGTCAATTACACAGTTAATGAACTCCATTGACTTTACATGACTCAACCAGTTAAATATGTTTAAATACATCTCGTACAATATGGATTTTCCAAAATGATTGTTAATTGTTAATTGCTGTGTTTATGATCATTTTTTATTGTAATATATTCCCCTAAGGATCTCGTTAATGTTTATATGACTAAAAATAATAGTAGTGGAGCCGGTAAAGAAAAGTATTCACTTAGGTATTTATTGATCAATAAGGGTAAATTCATCAATAAAATCAATAGTTTTCTTCCTGTCTTCAATACTATGGTGATATTCGGCACTTTTCTAACACATCTAAGGAAAATTAACCTCGAACCGCAGACCACAGAAGCAGCAGATCGTAGCTCTACCGTCTGAGCCACCAGCATTTACAACGAAGAAGGGTTTGTTTTATTTATTTATTTATCATCATTTTTGTTTAGCGTTTGCCCTGAAAAGTTAAGAAATTGAAAAAGTTAACAAGCAAAGCCAGACAGAAAATTTAATTTCACAAGACAGCAACAATTTAATAGACATTAGTGACAAAGTTCCGAGATTTTCAGTACTAAACGTCTCTTGTGCGGGAGAGCAACATCAGGTGGAAAACTTTATGCAGTTGAAAAGTTGCAGAAAATTGCTCGTATTGCGGCGTGTTCTGCACTCTCGTGGCGGCACTTGTTGACATAAAGCATTGATTGAAGGAGACAGTGCAGGAGGTAAGGAGCAACACTGAGGGCAGTGAGTTAGTAGAGTCCTTAATGGTCTATAGGTCTTAAGGCTACATCAAATGCACAATGAAATCACGTTAATGTGATTTCGTTGTGCCTTTGTGAAAAGCGTACAAAGGGGATGTACTAAACCACAAGTACTGGGGGGCGGCTTATATATAGAAGGATTATATATATATATATATATATATATATATATATATATATATATATATATATATATATATATATATATATATATATATATATATATATATATATATATATGTCGTACCTAATAGCCAGAACGCACTTCTCAGCCTACTATGCAAGGCCAAATTTGCCTAATAAGCCAAGTTTTCATGAATTAATTGTTTTTCGACTACCTAACCTACCTAACCTAACCTAACCTAACTTTTTCGGCTACCTAACCTAACCTAACCTAAAGAGATAGGTTAGGTTAGGTTAGGTAGGGTTGGTTAGGTTCGGTCATATATCAACATTAATTTTAACTCCAATAAAAAAAAATTGATCTCATACATAATTAAATGGGTAGCTTTATCATTTCATAAGAAAAAAATCAGAGAAAATATATTAATTCAGGAAAACTTGGCTTATTAGGCAAATCGGGCCTTGCATAGTAGGCCGAGAAGTGCATTCTGGCTACTAGGTACGACATATATATATATATATATATATATATAAATATATATATATATATATATATATATATATATATATATATATATATATATATATATATATATATATATATATATATATATATATATATATATATATATATCGTTCCCATTTCTGGGGCCTCAGTAAAACTGCATGACTTGTTACTGCCACGGGATGAGTAGTTGAGCAATTAGTCAGCTCCATTTTGAACTCTCTGTACAGAATCGCTTTTTTCTTAATGTGAAACAAGTGTCTGAATGCCAGAGGCTGATTTTTTTAGTTACGGCAGGTTATCTTTCTTGATTATCTGGAGTGAGAATGATTTTTTTTCTTTCACATGCACACACACACACACACACACACACACACACACACACACACACACACACACACACACACACACACACACACACACACACAGCACACACACACACACACACACACACACACACACACACAGCACACACACACAGCACACACACACACACACACACACACACACACACACACACACACACACACACACACACACACACACACACACAGCACACACACACAGCACACACACACTCACACACACACACACACACACACACACACACACACACACACACACACACACACACACACACACACACAGCACACACACACAGCACACACACAAACACACACACACACACACACACACACACACACACACACACACACACACACACACACACACACACACACACACACACACACACACATACACACACACACAGCACACACACACAGCACACACACACTCACACACACACACACACACACACACACACACACACACACACACACACACACACACACACACACACACACAGCACACACACACAGCACACACACACTCACTCACACACACACACACACATACACACACACACACACACACACACACACACACACACACACACACACACGCCTCTTCGGGACAGAGGTAATGAAATAAACAAAGGCATCAGTCCACTAATCGAAATACAATAATTGAAAATTACAAAAATATACTTTTAACTAATTGTGAACGTAAACAAATGCATAGATGAATAGAAAGCTGACCAGCATTGCGAGTATGCACAAAGCAGTTATTTATATGTAAATTAAAATATATAGGCATTGTTGTTTGATACAATTCCACGCCACATAATTGATTGTGTTTACTAATTACAGTGGAGCAATGTGTTCCCGCCTTGCTCCACTTCTGCTATTATAGGTTGTGGTCAATCTATATACTTTCTCTCTCTCACTTTCTCTCTCACTCTCTCTCTCTCTCTCTCTCTCTCTCTCTCTCTCTCTCTCTCTCTCTCTCTCTCTCTCTCTCTCTCTCTCTCTCTCCTCATATCTGGTGATAATTTATAATCACTTCATTTATGTTTCCATTTGTAATATCTTTCATCCAAGTCAATAATTTTCCAGTCAGCAAAGCTAGTGTAATAAATTATGCATTTAATGAGAATTATGAAAAGCCTTTCGGAAACCTGGGATGTCCAATACCAGTATATATATATATATATATATATATATATATATATATATATATATATATATATATATATATATATATATATATATATATAATATATATTATATATATATATATATATATATATATATATATATATATATACATATATATATATATATATATATATATATATATATATATATATATATATATATATATATATATATATATATTCTTCTCTACAGAGAAGAACTCTGTAGGGTAAGGCAGGTCCTAGTCAACAACGGCTTCTCCAATGGTTTCGTCGAAGACATCATAAGAAGGAAAGTGAAAAGCCATGCAACCTCTGAAGAGACAACTAACACAACACCTATACCCCCTATTAGACTATTTTACAGGAACTTCTTTTCCACAGCTCATAAAACGGAGGAAAGGGTCCTGAAAGATATTGTTAATAGAAACGTTATCCCTACAGACAAAAATCAGAGGATACAACTGACGATTTACTATAAAACCAGAAAATCGGCCAGCCTACTCATGAGAAACTCTCCAGACATAAAACAGAACGCTTTAAAAGAGACTAACGTCGTCTATGCCTTCAAATGCCCTCTTGGGGACTGTAAGCTCCAAAAAACCCAGTATATAGGCAAGACAACAACATCTCTTTCTAGGCGTTTAACGATGCATAAGCAACAGGGCTCCATTAAGGAACATATAATCTCTTCCCACAACCAAACCATCGCCAGAGAAATCCTAGTAAACAACACAGAAATCATCGATAGATACAGCGATAGCAGGCGGCTTGACGTTTGCGAGGCACTACACATCAAGAAGTCAACACCAGAAATCAACAGCCAATTATTGCACAACTATATTCTATCCACCTCAAGACTCCGCTCCAATATAGAAGCATCAAGAAATATGGACCAATAGGCTTTCTACAAACACTTCTATTCAAATACCCATTGTTTCGTGTTCTGTCTTGTGTTGATGAAATTAATACCCTATTAATGTCACCTCTTGTTCTGTCTTGTGTTGATGAAATTAATACCCTATTAATACCACATCTTGTTCTGTCTTGTGTTGATTAATGCCACATCACCCCTTCCACCTCACTCAAATGTAGATATAAAATCGGAGATGCGTAAGTTCAATTCAGTTGTGTATTTGTAAACTAAAGTCTTTGAAAATGTAATAAGTTTTACGAAACGCGCTCGTGTCGCGTCAGACTAGAAATAAAAATGAATTTTGGAGAATTGATTTTTGATTTACCTCCAACAGTGAAAAGAAATGTACGAAAGATTGAGAAAATTCGTGTTAGAATTATTAATCTTACTTTTTCGGTCATATGTAATAATATATATATATATATATATATATATATATATATATATATATATATATATATATATATATATATATATATATATATATATATATATATATATATATATAATCAAATTATATACCTAAATAGTACACAGGCATAACTTTAAAAAATATAAATACTTAAAGTATTTAAAGTGAGCTCTGGGTACTATTGAGGTTTATCATTTGATATACATTATACATATATCCAATTTTTTTTATTAATACATTTCCATTAAATTATACATATATAGGGACTTCTATTAATCGTAGGACCTCCTCAACCCAAGAAGTGTACCCTCACTAATAAAGGTCTCGTTAGGTAGTGGTCGTGCGGTATTTCACAACACTACTTACAGAACTACTATCATCATCCTCACTAATACCACCATTGTCACCATCACCACTATTACTACCACTGTCACGTTCTATACTCACAATATTACAATGATCTCTGCTACAGAGTCGTCTTCATGTTTCTTTAAACCCGTTAGAGCCACCTCAAGTTTGTTCAGAAACACACAAGAAAACCCAAATCGAATTTCGAGTTTCCCGTTTAGTAAACTCATTAAAATGTTCGGTTTGGGTGTTCGTAAAGTGTGGTTGGGTTCCCTTGTGTTGTTCTCGACAAGTTTCTTATACGGGCAAGATGCTGAAGAAGGAAAATGTTTAGAAACCTTCCGAGTGCTGAAGGAACAAGTTCATGACTGGCAGGACCGCCAGACTTATATTCATTAGCTGGCCAGGTTTCTTGCAGCTAAACTAAATATTTTGCCTCCCTGGCTGACCTACGATGCTTCCCTTATGGATGACGTTGATGGAAACTCGTTCGTGCATCAACTGCCGATCGTTGGGTCATTTTTACGCCAGGAAGAGGCCTTACGGAAGGTCCGTTTATTATCTAAATTTCTGTGTGAGGCTAACGAGACGCCATATGTTTATTTTGAAGGTCACAGCAGCTGGGAACTTTGGTTCGTGTTGATCTCTGGCCTGCTGCTGATGCAGCAGACATGTGGTATAATAGTGAAGTGGAACAAAACCGGAACTAAAGCTCTCTGTGGACGTGAGGGCGGTGGATCTGACGGTATATGTGCAATCTCCTCCACCAATCTAGACCAAGTGATTGGACAGGAAATATCGACTTTTGTTTCAAACTAAACAGATTAGGAAAGGTTTAAAGGATGACAAGTCGGAGGTTTGAGCATAGATGATTCATCTATTTATTTTATTATTTATTCATTTATTATTTATTTATTTATTTTTCATGTGGAATGTTTGTCAACGGACTGAAACTTTGTCAGTTCATTGGCCATTAATCATTTATTTTACAATGCCTGTAACTTACAGAAGTCTTTCCCTGAGCCTCCTGCAATAACGATTCCCCCTGATTTTTTTCATCAACGATGCATTATCAACAAATAGTGAAGTCTGGCCTTTGATGGTGTCATCATCATTGACCAGAGAGCGTCAGAGGTAATGACTTGCTATTGTTCCTGATGGTCTTCGGGGCGCTGGGCCGGTTCCAGTTTCCAGGAAGTTGTCACGATGCTTGATGCTCTGCCAGACACTCCTGCCTGGCTCTATAACTGTAATGCAGCTAGTCATGGGAAGCTGTGTGTGTGTGTGTGTGTGTGTGTGTGTGTGTGTGTGTGTGTGTGTGTGTGTGTGTGTGGTCACCTAGTACTCACTTAGTTGTGCTTGCGGGGGGTTGAGCTGCGGCTCTTTGGTCTCGCCTTTCAACTGTGGGTGTGTGTCTCTCTCTCTTTCTCACAGACAGACAGATTATATTTCTAACTGTCTAAATGGGAGCTGTTACGTCCATTGGAAAGACTGTCTTGACTCGCGAAGATTTATCTCGTCCCATTTAAAATGCGCCAATAACTAATAAGCTGTAACTACCTTGCCTCAACTAACGCTAGTTTACCCCAATTATCCAAGTTATCAGATACAATGCACATCACTCAAAGTTTCTCCTCCGTCTTATCTTCAAACTTTACTTCATTCTTCCTTTACTCTGCTTTTCTTCTTCCTTCGTTCGTTATTGGGGAGTATAAGCCTGGATACGCGTATGGAAATGTCAAGACACAAAAGCCTGGAAACCCACTTCGGCCAATCATTAACCAGATACCCACACCCACCTTACACACTGGCAAAGCGACTCAACGGCTTGCTGGCTCCATGTCCCTTGCAACTTCAGCCTGAAGTCTCCAAAGGAATTTGTTGACTTACTGCGGGGAACACGGGCCACAGGGATAAGAGCCTCGTTGGGCGTAGAATCACTGTTTACCAACGTACCTGTGGATGAAACAATCGGGATGATAGCAACAGAGTGTATCGTGATCCGGTCTGTAGTCCTCTTGATATACCAGAAAACATTCTAAGGAAACTACTCCAAGCTTGTACTAAAGAGGCACCCTTCTTGAGCCCGGATGGGCACATGTATAAGCAAGTAGATGGGGTCGCGATGGGTTCTCCCCTAGGTGTCCTGTTTGCAAATTTCTACATGGGTACCATCGAACAAAAGGTCTTAGTCGACATGAACTTGAAACCGGCCATATACTGCAAGTATGTTGACGACATTTTTACACAGGTACCTGATGTAAGACATCTCCAGGAGCTGAAGGAGGCATTTGAGCGAAATTCTGTGTTGCGTTTCACTTACGAGATGGAGAAGGATGGGAAGCTGTCCTTTCTAGATTTAACAGTCATTGGAAAGGAGCAGAGGTTTCCACACTGCAGTCTACACTTAGGAAACAAACATAGGAATGTGCCTGAATACCAACAGTGACTGCCCAGACAGGTACAAGAGGAGTGTCGTTAACGCTTATGTCGACCGTGCTCTCAGCCACAACTCAGGATGGAAGCAAGTCGACGAAGAACTCTGAAGGGTAAGGCAGGTCCTAGTCAACAACGGCTTCTTCAATGGTTTCGTTGAAGACATCATAAGAAGGAAGGTGAAACGCCATGCAACCTATGAAGAGACAACTAACACAACACCTGTACCCCCTATTAGACTATTTTACAGGAACTTCTTTTCCACAGCTCATAAAACGGAGGAAAGGGTCCTGAAAGATATTGTTAATAGAAACGTTATCCCTACAGACAAAAATCAGAAGATTAATTTGACGATCTATTATAAAACCAAGAAAACGGCCAACCTACTCATGAGAAACTCTCCAGACACAAAGCAGAACGCTTTAAAAGAGACCAATGTCGTCTATGCCTTCAAATGCCCACTTGGGGACTGTAAGCCTCAAAGAATTCAGTATATAGGCAAGACAACAGCATCTCTTTCCAGGCGATTAACGATGCATAAGCAATAGGGCTCCATTAAGAAACATATAATCTCTTCCCACAACCAGACCATCACCAGAGAAGTCTTAACAAAAAACACGGAAATCATCGATAGATACAGCGATAGCAGGCGGCTAGATATCTGCGAGGTACTACACATTAAGAAGTCGACACCAGTAATCAACAGCCAATTAATGCACAACTATATTCTATCCACTTCAAGACTCCGCACCAAGATAGAAGCATCAAGAAATATGGGCCAATAGGTCCTTTGCAGTTACTTCCATTCTTACCTTTAACTTACAAAATATTATACCTATTGTTTCGTGTTCTGTCTTGTGTTGAAAGTTGGTTTTCACCTCATCCAAAACTGTGATAACATATCATCTCACCCAAATGCAGGTATAAAAAATCGAAGCTGTTTAAACTCTGTTTAGATATAGTTGGGTGTGTGTAAACTAAAGCCTTTGAAAATGTAATAAGTTTTAGGAAACGCGCTCAAGTGTCGAGTCAGACTAGAAATAAAAATGAATTTTGGAGAATTGATTTTTCAGTTACCATCAACAGTGAAAAAAAATATAAGAAACATTGAGAAAATTTGTGTTAGAATTATTAATCATACTTTTTCAGTCATATTTAATAATATATGTCTACAGGAAAGACTGCTACCAAAATATACTAATATTAAACATGTATATCTATATAATACACAAACTACATTGATTTTTTTTCTATCAGTTTTCTCTCTCTCTCTCTCTCTCTCTCTCTCTCTCTCTCTCTCTCTCTCTCTCTCTCTCTCTCTCTCTCTCTCTCTCTCTCTCTCTCTCTCTCTCTCTCTCTTTCTCTCTCTCTCTCTCTCTCTCTCTCTCTCTCTCTCTCTCTCTCTCTCTCTCTCTCTCTCTCTCTCTCTCTCTTTCTCTCTCTCTCTCTCTCTCTCTGAGGCTGTTCATGACTTGTTTGCTCTCACAATTTAGCACCATATCACTAACTTGTCAGTTCAAGCCTTTCCTTGATCATTGAGCTTCATGTAATGTCCACATTGTTACGCTTGATCAGTACGCTTCATCAATATGCTTGATCAATACGCTTGATTAATACGCTTGATCAATCCGCTCTATCACGTTGTGGAACGCCATCTGCAATTCATAATAATTTTGCAGTGGAACAGTGGAACACATATCATTTCCTTTCCTTGAGAGAGAGAGAGAGAGAGAGAGAGAGAGAGAGAGAGAGAGAAAGAAAGAGGTATAACTATTTAATAAAACACTATTCCAATATATCGTGTTGCCTGAGCCATATATATATCTATCTATATATATATATATATATATATATATATATATATATATATATATATATATATATATATATATATATATATATATATATATATGTCGTACCTAATAGCCAGAACGCACTTCTCAGCCTACTATTCAAGGCCCGATTTGCCTAATAAGCCAAGTTTTCATGAATTAATGTTTTTTCGTCTACCTAACCTACCTAACCTAACCTAACCTAGCATTTTTTGGCTACCTAACCTAACCTTACCTATAAATATAGGTTAGGTTAGGTTAGGTAGGGTTGGTTAGGTTCGGTCATATATCTACGTTAATTTTAACTCCAATAAAATAAAATTGACCTCATACATAGAGAAAAGGGTTGCTTTATCATTTCATAAGAAAAAAATTATAGTAAATATATTAATTCAGGAAAACTTGGCTTACTAGGCAAATCTGGCCTTGAATAGTAGGCTGAGAAGTGAGTTCTGGCTACTAGGTACGACATATGTATATATATATATATATATATATATATATATATATATATATATATATATATATATATATATATATATATATATATATATATATATATATATTAGTATATTTTGGTAGCAGTCTTTCCTGTAGACATATATTATTAAATATGACCGAAAAAGTAAGATTAATAATTCTAACACGAATTTTCTCAATCTTTCGTACATTACGCTTCACTGTTGGAGGTAAATCAAAAATCACTTCTCCAAAATTCATTTTTATTTCTAGTCTGACGCGACACGGGCGCGTTTCGTAAAACTTATTACATTTTCAAAGACTTCACAAATACACAACTGATTAGAACGTATCTCTGATTTTATATCTACATTTGAGTGAGGTGGGAAGGGTGATGTGGCATTAACACAAGACAGAACAGGAGGGGATATTAATAGGGTATTAAAAGTATCAACACAAGACAGAACAGAAACAATGGGTATTGAATAGAAGTGTTTGTAGAAAGCCTATTGGTCCATATTTCTTGATGCTTCTATATTGGAGCGGAGTCTTGAGGTGGGTAGAATATAGTTGTGCAATAATTGGCTGTTGATTGCTGGTGTTGACTTCTTGATGTGTAGTGCCTCGCAAACGTCAAGCCGCCTGCTATCGCTGTATCTATCGATGATTTCTGTGTTGTTTACTAGGATTTCTCTGGCGATGGTTTGGTTATGGGAAGAGATTATATGTTCCTTAATGGAGCCCTGTTGCTTATGCATCGTTAAACGCCTAGAAAGAGATGTTGTTGTCTTGCCTATATACTGGGTTTTTTGGAGCTTACAGTCCCCAAGTGGGCATTTGAAGGCATAGACGACGTTAGTCTCTTTTAAAGCGTTCTGTTTTGTGTCTGGAGAGTCTGGAAACTCTCCAGACACAAAACAGAACGCTTTAAAAGAGACTAATGTCGTCTATGCCTTCAAATGCCCACTTGGGGACTGTAAGCTCAAAAAAACCCAGTATATAGGCAAGACAACAACATCTCTTTCTAGGCGTTTAACGATGCATAAGCAACAGGGCTCCATTAAGGAACATATAATCTCTTCCCATAACCAAACCATCGCCAGAGAAATCCTAGTAAACAACACAGAAATCATCGATAGATACAGCGATAGCAGGCGGCTTGACGTTTGTGAGGCACTACACATCAAGAAGTCAACACCAGCAATCAACAGCCAATTATTGCACAACTATATTCTACCCACCTCAAGACTCCGCTCCAATATAGAAGCATCAAGAAATATGGACCAATAGGCTTTCTACAAACACTTCTATTCAATAACCATTGTTTCTGTTCTGTCTTGTGTTGATACTTTTAATACCCTATTAATATCCCCTCCTGTTCTGTCTTGTGTTAATGCCACATCACCCTTCCCACCTCACTCAAATGTAGATATAAAATCAGAGATACGTTCTAATCAGTTGTGTATTTGTGAAGTCTTTGAAAATGTAATAAGTTTTACGAAACGCGCCCGTGTCGCGTCAGACTAGAAATAAAAATGAATTTTGGAGAAGTGATTTTTTATTTACCTCCAACAGTGAAGCGTAATGTACGAAAGATTGAGAAAATTCGTGTTAGAATTATTAATCTTACTTTTTCGGTCATATTTAATAATATATATATATATATATATATATATATATATATATATATATATATATATATATATATATATATATATATATATATATATATATATATATATATATATATATATATATAAAAGGTTAAGGATTTGGAGAGAGGGTGAAGCTGGCTCCCTTCTTGATAAGACCACCAAGGGGAAACATGTTCCCACAACTATTAACGCAAAAATGTTAGCGAGGTGTGCGTTATCTATGGGTACACAGCCTGGGGGGGTGGGATGGCAGTAACGCTTAACCCTGCGTTGATGGTCTGCCCAGAATAACTCGCTCTGTGCATTAACACATGCGTTGCCGACACAGAAAACTGGGCATGAAAACGCAGATCAATGATGGCAATTTGTTGCAATTTTATTTATTTCACAACATAAATCGCCTCGAATCAGACGCTGATCAGACAGGGTTCGGACCCTCAGACAAAGTGTCAGCTACGGCAAAGGGGGGGGGAAGGGGGGGGGTTAGGGGTTCGAGGAAGGTCAGGAACGTCAGGGGCCAAAAAATGTGTGAAAAGCGTTTCGGACGAACATCAAATTTCGGGTTATTAATTTAATTGATTGCGATTACCTTCGACGATAATTGTAATTACATTTGTGATCCGCTAAACGACACCAGTTTATCACACAGCGTCCCTGGCCCCTAGGGGACAGGTCCACCAGTGTTACCACAACCCAGCGGCGGCCGTGACTGGCACTGGGGGCGGGGAGAGGTGGCACTGAGGCAAGTATTGATGGCACTGTAAGTGCCTCAACACCAGAAGTGCCGTCTGACGTAACCAACGTCAACACAAGTTGTGCCAGAAAGTTGACAGTCACGCCGTGACAGCTGTCAAACATTTGACAAGACATCTCCATATCTTTTCCCGGGATAATATGTTATGAATATAGAAAGTTTAGATGACATAGGCCCTTAGGTGTGATGAAAATACGGCGGAAATACACACACACGTGTATGTGTATATACTCAGGCTTTAAACGAGAGAGAGACACGCAAGTTTCAGCCCCGTTCCTGTGCTAGGTAAGTTCACTACGGGCTCACCATAGCCCGTGCTACTTGGAAGTTTTAGTTCCCTAGTAGCTTAATTATAAACAACATCGAGAGAGAGAGCCTATGGGTGTGTTTTCCCTAAGGCTCTACTACATAGGACGCATTCAAATGCAGTCCATATTTATTCACTATTTATTCAACTAGCAGCTTGACTCATTCAACTTTAGGGTCGCTGTGATCAATAACATTCCCAAATCCTTCCTCTCACGCGTCTTGGTAAGTTCATTGGAATTCACACACACACAGTCGCGTTGGCCAGGCTCTGGCTGGAACACTGTGTTCTGCACTTAGTTGAACTTGATGTTTGTATTGCAGCGCCGTCTGTTTGTGTTGCCGCGTGTCATTGCTGGTTCTTGAGTTGATTTTGTGTTTTTGTTTTGAACGCTTGCGGGCTTGTTTACAGGACGACTCGCGAGAAATCGCTGAGAAGGTATTTTCCATGTATTTTTGGGTTAGGTGAGGCTAAGATGGGTTTGGTTGGGGTTGATTAAGTCTAGGTTAGGTTCGGTTTGGTTATATGCGGTGAGACTAAGTTAGGTTAGGGTTGATTGGGTTATGTAGGGTGAGTTTAGGAGAGATTAGTTTAGAAAAGGTTAGGTTTAAAAATGGTTAAAGATAAATCCTAATACATATTACTAGACAAAAGGAAACTTGGGTTCCTTCTAACTTGGGAAAGATGTGTTTCACAACTCAGGGTCCTCAGAGATAATACTCTGGGTCCGCAAACTAAGTTGGAAACTTAATTGCCTTCCTGATGTCAATAACAGGTAGATTAACGAATCAGTTTCTAGTATATAAATCAAATATAAAAGATTGATCAAATGCAAATGAAGGAAAAAGAGTCTTTGTTGAACTTTGAAATGACCCCCATCACTGGGGTCAACTCCCATTCAATACGACTGTTCAAATTTTGTCTGGTTACAAATTTTGTAACCAGTCGTATTGAATCCATTCAATACGACTGCTTACAGGTGACAAATGAGTATCCAGAACCGGTATTCAAAGCACCGATAAATGCTTTTCCATTCCCCGTAATATATTGATGAGATTAGACGTTCCCACCTGTTATATATCAAATCAAAACCAAGAATCAGGATTACTGTGGAACCTCACCTACGCTTAAATCTCTTTTTCTCTCTAGCAATGAACCTAAAAATCGAAAAATTGTTCCAGCAGCTATTTCATTTGCGTGGTTAAAAATAGGGGCTGCCTCGCATGGGCGAATGGGTCTTCTGCAGTTATCTTTCTTCTTCTTATGTTCTAATGTTAACCATGTCATTAATTAAACAAGTTTTAACTACTGCCTTGTGTTAGTGCTTAATATTTATTTGTATATTCAGTTACAATTGAGAAATGAAAAACGAGTTTGTTACCATTTAATATAAAACTGATTCATTGAATAGTCAGATCTTTAAACAAATCGTTTCAATGCCTTAGAGCAGAAGAGGTTGAGAAGCAATGCTCTAAGATATATAGAGTTGCCTGATAGTCTTGAGGCGAAATTACCTAATTGTTATAATATTTTTCTCTCCTGTTATAATATGTTTCTAGGATCGACCGATTTTATAAGAGTGAAAATAAGATGTGTCTTATTTCCAGGTGCCATATGGCCTTGGAACATTTCCTGGATGCAAACCACAACAACTGGGTAACTCTCGCGCACCAATTTTACAGCAAGGTGAGCAGTTGCATGAGATGAAAGAAAACGTGGTCGGGCCTGTCCTGCTGCGGACACGATGGTTAAGGTGCCCCTAAACGTGTCCAATTGTCTATGTTCCCCTTGTTACTGGTGTCAGTCTTGCAGCAAATGTGCGAAAACTTGTTGTATTCTTGTCTGAGTCAAAATGAAAATGTTTTAAAATCTGTCTATTGAAGCTCATGGGGGTTGTTTAGTGTGTGTGTGTGTGTGTGTGTGTGTGTGTGTGTGTGTGTGTCCCTGTGCGTGCGTTTGCCAGAATACTCTGCAAGTGGACCAAAAGCTCAAGACACTATACACTAACGTAATTGACCTTGGAACAGACGCTGTCAGACATAACAACAATTACAGCACCTTCCTACACCCAGAAGACACTCCTGGACCCGACGGCACCCCCAAGTGTACCTGTACACACCTTCATTTCCTCCTCTCCCAGTACCTATAAAACGCATGAAACGCTTAAATATGTGAATGAAACAACACACACACACATCTCAACAGCCTGTAGTGACTACGTTTCTCTCCGTCCTAGACCATTAATTATCACGACTCTAAAAGAGTGATATATATATATATATATATATATATATATATATATATATATATATATATATATATATATATATATATATATATATATATATATATATATATAAGGGATAAACATAGGGGCTGCAGAAGGCTTATTGGCCCATACGAGGCATCTCCTATCTAAACACAAAGATTAATCAGTGTAATTGGCCTGTTATGTTGGACATTGTCTTCTGTGTTGGCATCGATATGTTCTTGAGGCGCCCTGTAGTTACCAGTTGGGTTGCTTCTGGGAGTATGGGTTCGAGTCACTTCTGGGGTGTGAGTTTTCAGTCGCATATAGTCCTGGGGACCATTCAGGCTTGTTCGCATATATATATATATATATATATATATATATATATATATATATATATATATATATATATATATATATATATATATATATATATATATATATATATATATATATATATATGCGAACAAGCCTGAATGGTCCCCAGGACTATATGCGACTGAAAACTCACCCCAGAAGTGACTCGAACCCATACTCCCAGAAGCAACGCAACTGGTAACTACAGGGCGCCTTAATCCGCTTGACCATCACGGCCGGACAAAAGGAAGTGGTAGCCGAAGCTATTTGAACCACTTCCCCGCCGGCAACTCGGATGGTAATCTTGGGCATAGCATTTTACCAAATCACCTCATTCTTTGGGGCACACGTGAGGAACACAAATGCGAACAAGCCTGAATGGTCCCCAGGACTATATGTGACTGAAAACTCACACCCCAGAAGTGACTCGAACCCATACTCCCAGAAGCAACGCAACTGGTAACTACAGGGCGCCTTAATCCGCTTGACCATCACGGCCAAACAAAAGGAAGTGGTTGCCGAAGCTATTTGAACCACTTCCCCGCCGGCAACTCGGATGGTAATCTTGGGCATAGCATTTCACCAAATCACCTCATTCTTTGGGGCACACGTGAGGAACACAAATGCGAACAAGCCTGAATGGTCCCCCGGACTATATGCGACTGAAAACTCACACCCCAGAAGTGACTCGATGGTCAAGCGGATTAAGGCGCCCTGTAGTTACAAGTTGCGTTGCTTCTGGGAGTATGGGTTCGAGTCACTTCTGGGGTGTGAGTTTTCAGTCGCATATAGTCCTGGGGACCATTCAGGCTTGTTCGCATTTGTGTTCCTCACGTGTGCCCCAAAGAATGAGGTGATTTGGTGAAATGCTACGCCCAAGATTACCATCCGAGTTGCCGGCGGGGAAGTGGTTCAAATAGCTTCGGCAACCACTTCCTTTTGTTTGGCCGTGATGGTCAAGCGGATTAAGGCGCCCTGTAGTTACCAGTTGCGTTGCTTCTGGGAGTATGGGTTCGAGTCACTTCTGGGGTGTGAGTTTTCAGTCGCATATAGTCCTGGGCACCATTCAGGCTTGTTCGCATTTGTGTTCCTCACGTGTGCCCCAAAGAATGAGGTGATTTGGTAAAATGCTATGCCCAAGATTACCATCCGAGTTGCCGGCGGGGAAGTGGTTCAAATAGCTTCGGCTACCACTTCCTTTTGTCCGGCCGTGATGGTCAAGCGGATTAAGGCGCCCTGTAGTTACCAGTTGCGTTGCTTCTGGGAGTATGGGTTCGAGTCACTTCTGGGGTGTGAGTTTTCAGTCATATATATATATATATATATATATATATATATATATATATATATATATATATATATATATATATATATATATATCGTACCTAGTAGCCAGAACGCACTTCTCGGCCTACTATTCAAGGCCCGATTTGCCTAATAAGCCAAGTTTTCATGAATTAATTGGTTTTCGACTACCTAACCTACCTAACCTAACCTAACCTAACTTTTTCGGCTACCTAACCTTACCTATAAAGATAGGTTAGGTTAGGTTAGGTAGGGTTGGTTAGGTTCGGTCATATATCTACGTTAATTTTAACTCCAATAAAAAAAAATTGACCTCATACATAATCAAATGGGTAGCTTTATCATTTCATAAGGAAAAAAATAGAGAAAATATAATAATTCAGGAAAACTTGGCTTATTAGGCAAATCGGGCCTTGCATAGTAGGCCGAGAAGTGCGTTCTGGCTACTAGGTACGACATATATATATATATATATATATATATATATATATATATATATATATATATATAATATATATATATATATATATATATATATATATATATATATATATATATATATATATATATATATATATATATATATATATATATATATATATATATATATATATATATATATATATATATATATATATATATATATATATATATATATATATATATATAAAAGTTTATGAAGGTACCACCTCTGGTGCCAATGTGGGGACCCATAGCCTCGGAGAAGAAAATAAAAAGTATTCAGAGGAGACATTGTGGTTTCTCACTGAACACTAATACTATCTTCTACCACCCCAATTCTTTTGTATGTACACATATATATTTACTTTATTTGAACTTTGTTACAAAAAAGGAGTTACATATGGGCTACAAAGATGGTTATCATAGGTTGTCGAGTTCCTCCAGCTCCTCAGATTGCGGGCAGGAACCCTGGATGCAGTGCGCATTTCCCCTCTGTATCGCCACACTGAGGCGCTGGAAAAGAAAGCTTGCAGCTCTTGGGTCCCTTGCTGTTTCAATGAGCCTAGAACCAAGGTCCTTCAAAAAACTGGTAGCACTTTTACCCCAGGCGCCGAGTGTCTCAGAAGCAATGGGGACAAAATTGTAGTGGTGATCCAGTTCTCTATACTTACGGGATTTGGCTGCTTCCCTGTGGGTGGCAGCGCCACCTGGTTGTGCAACACTGAGGTTAATGTAGGTGTTAGCCAGGGTTGATACGCACGTGTAGTCCCATACCAACTGCTTGCCATTCTTCCAGGGGTTCACTGTGATACCATCCGGGCGACCAATAAGAGCATCAGAGTTACGGGGCGTTAGGTAACGGGGCTCTCTTTCAGCTGGGCATCCAGCTGTTGTGAGGCTCCTCTTGATGATGTCGTTAACTTCACTGTGCCTCGAGTGCCATCCCCCTGTGCTTTGGCAGAGTAGGCCATGGTGGCCGTACCTGTCAGCCACCACCTCGCCGCAAATACACCTTTATCTGGTGTGGATTGGGGCAGCAAGGCGAAGGGCCACAGCAATTCGGAGGGTGTGTGGTGTGAGACGCGTGCCAGTTGCCGACATTGGGGTTGCTAACAGGAAATCCCCTGCATGTGGTGCTGCTACTGCTGTGAGGCGAGCAATGTCGTGTTGTGTTGTTGCAGCACCCAGGCACTCTGCAGCAACTTGGTCTGCAATGGGGCCATCCCAGCTGGATTGCTTGTGGGCTTTTGGGGAGGGTGGTTGAGGTGATTGGCCTGCACGAGAGGCCCACTCTGTGGCACAGCGTGTAAAATTGGTATCATGTACACCTGCCAGCTGATGTAAGTGGGCAGGTAGAATTTCCTTCACAAGGTCGTCGGATGCTGATAAGGAGGACAGGAAGGCTGGAACAGCGATTTGCGTTGCTGTTCGAACTCCGAGGCCCCCCAGTCTTACGGGAAGAGAGGCTTGTTTCCACTGTAGGTCATCGATAGAGAGGTTAAGGGCTTTTTCTAGCATTGATTTCAGTAACCGGTCATACTCACTTAGTTTTTGGCTACTGTAAGATGGTGAACACCTCAGAAAGTAGGTTAACCTGGGGAGGGACAGACATCTGGTGATGAGGTAGAGTGCATCATGAGATTCAATATCCTCAATCCTCCCATCCATCCTCTTAAGGTCGGCGATTTTCTTATCAAGGACCTCATCGATGGTTTTCAACCCCAGGGGAGCTCCTAGGAGTGTGCTGTCTTCAGGTTTAGTTTTATGGATATTTGGCAGAAGACCCTCTATTCTCTCTACGATGCCCTGGTTGGAACATATTATTTCACATTTAGAAGTGTTCAGGGTGAGGCCTAAAACTGCACCTTGCTCCTGGATTTTTCTGATGTCCTCCAGGAGGGAGTCTTGGGAACCAGCTAAGGTACCATCATCCAAGAACCAGATGTTAAGCTCGCTGGACAGGACCTCTGTGACTTGTTTGATGACTAAGCAGAAAAGGAGAGGAGCAAGGGGGTCACCCTGTTGGACGCCTTCTCGCGAGTCAATTTCATGTTTGCCAAAAAGTAGCTTTAGATCCATACTGTAGCATGAATGTACAAAAGGGGTATATATATATATATATATATATATATATATATATATATATATATATATATATATATATATATATATATATATATATATATATGTGGGGACCCATAGCCTCGGAGAAGAAAATAAAAAGTATTCAGAGGGGACCTTGTGGTCTCTCACTGAACACTAATATTATCTTCTCCTACCTCCCCATTCTTTTGTATGTACACACACACACACACACACACATATATATATATATATATATATATATATATATATATATATATATATATATATATATATATATATGCGAACAAGCCTGAATGATCCCTGGGACTATATGCAACTGAAAACTCACACACCAGAAGTGACTCGAACCCATACTGCCAGGAGCAACGCAACTGGTATCTACAGAACGCCTTAATCCGCTTGACCATCACGACCGGACTAAGGAAGTGATTGCCGAAGCTATTTGAACCACTTCCCCGCCGGCATTTGGATGGTAATCTTGGACATAGCATTTTATGCTATGTCACTTCTGGGGTGTGAGTTTTCAGTCACATACAGTCCTGGGGACCATTCAGGTTTCTTCGCATTTGTGTTCCTCACGTGTGTCCCAAAGAATGAGGTGATTTGATAAAATGCCCAAAATTACCATCCGAGTGCTGGAGGGGAAGTGATTCAAATAGTTTCGGCTATCACTCACTTCCTTTTGTCCGGTCGTGATGGTCAAGTGGATTAAGGCGTCCTGTACATACCAGTTGCGTTGCTCCTGGCAGTATGGGTTCGAGTCACTTCTAGGGTGTGAGTTTTCAGTCATATATATATATATATATATATATATATATATATATACATATAATACATATATATATATATATATATATAAATATATATATATATATATATATATATATATATATATATATATAAATATATATATATATATATATATATATATATATATATATATATATATATATATATATATATATATATATATATATATATATATATATATATATAAGGTGAAAGGCCAGAAGGTTTAAAGTACACGCATAAAGTGCATTAATAAGTTAATACACCAGAGGTAATTCACAATTCTCACAATTAATCATACTCACATAACCAATTCCTAAGGATTTTACATTCACAATCATTCACAATCACCACAATAATTCACAATCACGAAGAAAGACATAAATATGTACTCTGTTTAAAGAACAAATGTTTCGTAATTTTTCTTATCGAGAGTACTATTATCTATCATTATACTGGTGCCGGGCACTGTTAGTATAATGCTCCCAGGTAGTGTTATAATGCCAGTCACTGTTAACATACTGTTAGACAACATTGTATAAAGCTGCAAGATTCAGACCATCTTGGATAAAACTGCGAGGCACTCTAAATATAATGCAGATATAAATCTTCAAGCATAATGCTGTCAGCTTGATAGCAAAACTCACAGCTCCGCCAAGGTATAGACATGACCCCAAGCTGGTTTTCCTGTTAAACGAGAGGTTAGTATTGCCAATTTGAGGCATTATGCAGGCGATGAGACACAATAACGTGGCTAAAGTAAGTTGACCAGACCACACACCTTCTAGTGTGTGGACCAGACCACACACCTTCTAGTGTGTGGACCAGACCACACACCTTCTAGTGTGTGGACCAGACCACACACCTTCTAGTGTGTGCACCAGACCACACACCTTCTAGTGTGTGCACCAGACCACACACCTTCTAGTGTGTGCACCAGACCACACACCTTCTAGTGTGTGCACCAGACCACACACCTTCTAGTGTGTGCACCAGACCACACACCTTCTAGTGTGTGCACCAGGCCACACACCTTCTAGTGTGTGGTCTGGTCAACTTGAGGCATTATCTTAACAGAAAACAAAAAAATGCTGAGAATGTATTTTCAATTGTGTCTTGTATGTCACGCTGAGAAGATCCCACGATGGTTTAGAATTAAGTT
>NC_091163.1:15723338-15843338 GCF_040958095.1 Procambarus clarkii
CTGAATGGTCCCCAGGACAATATGCAACTGAAAACTCACACCCAGAAGTGACTCGAACCCATACTCCCAGGAGCCACGCAACTGGTATGTACAAGACGCCTTAATCCACTTGACCATCACGACCGGACAAAATGAGGTGATAGCCGAGGCTATTTGAACCACCCCACCGCCGGCACTCGGATAGTAATCTTGGGCATAGCATTTTACCAAATCACCTCAATCTTTGGGGCACACGTGAGGAACACAAATGCGAACAAGCCTGAATGGTCCCCAGGACAATATGCAACTGAAAACTCACACCCCAGAAGTGACTCGAACCCATACTCCCAGGAGCCACGCAACTGGTATGTACAAGACGCCTTAATCCACTTGACCATCACGACCGGACAAAATGAGGTGATAGCCGAGGCTATTTGAACCACCCCACCGCCGGCACTCGGATAGTAATCTTGGGCATAGCATTTTACCAAATCACCTTATTCTTTGGGGCACACGTGAGGAACACAAATGCGAACAAGCCTGAATGGTCCCCAGGACAATATGCAACTGAAAACTCACACCCCAGAAGTGACTCGAACCCATACTCCCAGGAGCCACGCAACTGGTATGTACAAGACGCCTTAATCAACTTGACCATCACGACCGGACAAAATGAGGTGATAGCCGAGGCTATTTGAACCACCGGCGGTGGGGTGATTTGGTAAAATGCTATGCCCAAGATTACTATCCGAGTGCCGGCGGTGAGGTGGTTCAAATAGCCTCGGCTATCACCTCATTTTGTCCGGTCGTGATGGTCAAGTGGATTAAGGCCTCTTGTACATACCAGTTGCGTGGCTCCTGGGAGTATGGGTTCGAGTCACTTCTGGGGTGTGAGTTTTCAGTTGCATATTGTCCTGGGGACCATTCAGGCTTGTTCACATTTGTGTTCCTCACGTGTGCCCCAAAGAATGAGGTGATTTGGTAAAATGCTATGCCCAAGATTACTATCCGAGTGCCGGCGGTGGGGTGGTTCAAATAGCCTCGGCTATCACCTCATTTTGTCCGGTCGTGATGGTCAAGTGGATTAAGGCGTCTTGTACATACCAGTTGCGTGGCTCCTGGGAGTATGGGTTCCAGTCACTTCTTGTGGGGTGTGAGTTTTCAGTTATATATATATAATATATATATATATATATATATATATATATATATATATATATATATATATATATATATATATATATATATATATAATATATATATATATATATTTAATATATTTTATAGCTCTGGCTCTTTGGTCCCGCCTCTCAACCGTCAATCAACAGGTGTACAGGTTCCTGAGCCAATTGGGCTCTATCATATCTACACTTGAAACTGTGTATGTAGTCAGCCTCCACCACATCACTTCCTAATACATTCCATTTTTCAACCACTCTGACACTAAAAAAGTTCTTTCTAATATCTGTTTGGCTCATTTGAGCACTCAGTTTCCACCTTTTTTCCCCTAGTGCGTTTGCCCCTTGTGTTAAATAGCCTGTATTTATCAACCCTGTCGATTCCCTTGATAATCTTGAATGTGGTGATTATGTCCCCCCCTAATTCTTCTGTCTTCCAACGAAGTGAGTTTTAATTCCCGTAGTCTCTCCTCGTAGCTCAAACCTCTCAACTCGGGTACTAATCTGGTGGCAAACCTTTAAACCTTTTCCAGTTTAGTCTTATGCTTGACTAGGTATGGACTCCATGCTGGAGCCGCATACTCCAGGATTGGAGTATTGGTCCGACTTATTTAGTATATAATGTTCTGAAAGATTCCTTACACTAGTTTCTAAAGGCCGTTCCAATGTTAGCCAACCTGGCATATGCTGCTGATGTTATCCTCTTGATATGAGCTTCAGGGGACAGGTCTGGCGTGATATCAACCCCCAGGTCTTTCTCTCTCTCTGACTCATCAAGTATTTCATCTCCCAGTATTTCACCTTGTAACTGGTCTCCTGCATCCTACCCCTATCTTCATTACATTACATTTGCTTGGGTTAAACTCTAACAGCCATTTGTTCGACCATTCCTGCAGCTTGTCCAGGTCTTCTTGAAGCCTCCAGCTCTCCTCCTCTGTCTTAATCCTTCTCATAATTTTGGCATCGTCAGCCAACATTGAGAGGAATGAGTCTATACCCTCTGGGAGATCATTTACGTATATCAGAAACAGGATAGGTCCATGCACAGAGCCTTGTGGAACTCCACTGGTGACTTCACGCCATTCTGAGGTCTCACCCCTCACTGTAACTCTCTGCTTCCTATTGCTTAGGTATTCTCTTATCCACTGGAGCGCCCTTCCAGTTACTCCTGCTGTTTCTCCAGCTTATGCATCAACCTTTTATGGGGTACTGTGTCAAAGGCTTTCCGACAGTCCAAAAAAATGCAGTCCGCCCATCCTTCTCTTTCTTGCTTAATGTTTGTCACCTGATCGTAGAATTCTATCAAGCCTGTGTGTGTGTGTGTGTGTGTGTGTGTGTGTGTGTGTGTGTGTGTGTGTGTGTGTGTGTGTGTGTGTGTGTGTGTGTGTGTATTTGTGCCTGTAGAATCGAGTTATTAGCTCTTGGACCCCGCCTTTCTAACCAATCTATTTTTCCTCTTTTATGTCTACTACATATATTTCTCTCTTACCACACACACACACACACACACACACACACACACACACACACACACACACACACACACACACACACATCCCCAGGAAGCAGCTCGTCGCAGCTGTCTAACTACGTAGGTGCCTATTTACTGCTAGGTGAACCGGTGCATCAGAGTGAAAGAAACTCTGCATATTTGTTGCTATCTCGGCCGGGAATCGAACCCAGGGCCCTGAAGACTACGACCTCCACTCCACTCGCTATTGTCGTTGACTTGCCTACGAGTGAAAAGTTGAAAAACTATATAATACGAAAACAATGTAGAAATGTGTTCAGAAAGTTTCAGGGTAAAATATTCACGAATTCATGGCTCTGTTTGTTCAGAAACACATATATAGTTATATGTGAGTAATGAATGCGTTCATCACCAGCAGGTATGATTGGTGGATGAGTCATGAAGAGAGTGGGTGATGACTGAGTTCATCACTCACCAGCCATCCCTCATACTCAGGAATATGAGTCTGAAGCAACTTTCCACATGTCACTGAACATACTTACTGAAAATATAAAACACAAACGGGATTTTAATTAACTCCGGATTGACTTGGGGGAAAAAAACTATTGTAAATACACTCGGGAGAGTCACGATAGACAGAAGTGAAACAAGGCAGTTGATAAAACCTTTCGTAACAAAAATGTTTAAAAACTTGGTGAAGCAACAGTCTCGAACTTTTACCATTTTTCACATAGCATATTGTCTCTAGTGTTCCAGTGGCTACAAAAATATATATAACACATAATTTTTACATCATTGTAGAAACCTGCTAGACTATTGGCATGTTTTCCTTGACTCTAGCAGGTTTTGCTAGAGTCTAGCAGGCTTTATTAGACTTTTGTTTATGTTTTCGTAACAATTCAGATGATAACTCGTCTAAATTAGTGACGAAACTAATTCAGATTGTGTAGTGAAACTAATCAACCCCAAGTGAACTGAATTAGTTTTCAGTTCACTTGGAACTTATTAATCAAGCCGAAAATGATATTCCAAGAAAGTTATATAAACAAGAATATGGATGGCAGTCTTCAAGGCAAAGAGTTCACAAGTCAAACTTATATCACAATTTAAAGATCATATTAATAAGAATGAAATAAGAGTTTTTGATCATGTGATTCATACGTTCCACTCGGTCTTGTGCCTGGGAATGGCAAGCTGAATTGGCATGCAGCGGTTGGCACGCCTGAGACATCAATCTTCCATATATATTTTTGGTTATTCTTTGAAGATAATTGGTTATAAGTAATTAAGGAGAGCCATAGACACAAATAAACTGAGGATTATTTCAGCCATTGTGTCTAGGTCTCCTAATTGCAACATATTCTCTTAATTGTTTCTAAATTGCAACATGTTCTCTCACCATGTTGATGAGAGTGACATCAAGTCAGGTAACTAAATTAAGGCTCTGGTAACTAGCTGGCTACTTGGTCACCTTGTACTTTATATGATTCACCTTCACATTATGGAAAGTTCATTACAATAATAATAATAATACTAAGCTCATTTATTTCTAGGGATAGGTTTCAAGTGAATTCATGTAGAATAATAATTCTTTTTTTCCATTTCCATAGGAATCACAATTCTATTCACAATAAACATTATTCTTATTAAAACAAAATAAAACAAAATATGGGGAGGGGTGAGAAAGAGTATAGAAGCGTAAGGTTTTAATATTGTGCAAAATACCAATTATTTGAACGATATATATATATATATATATATATATATATATATATATATATATATATATATATATATATATATATATGGCAAATACAACACGCAAGATTAATCATGCAGTGAATACACCCTCTCCAGCTGGGCTTTCATCTCCCCTTCACAATCTATTATATATTGTAAAATTCGCCATCATCCAGGAAGTAATTATTTAATGTGGAAAAAAAAATCCAATATTTTTCATATATCACGTACCCCTCAATAATATAGCCTGTGTGTCATGAGATCTCTATAATATATATTTCCCCGTATATCATGGAATCTTTATTATGTATACCGTATATCATGAGATCTCTATTATTTATATATATATATGTATATATATATATATATATATATATATATATATATATATATTTATATATATATATATATATATATATATATATATATATGTCGTACCTAGTAGCCAGAACGCACTTCTCAGCTTACTATGCAAGGCCAAATTTGCCTAATAAGCCAAGTTCTCCTGAATTATTATATTTTCTCTATTTTTTTTCTTATGAAATGATAAAGCTACCCATTTCATTATGTATGAGGTCATTTTTTTTATTGGAGTTAAAATTAACGTAGATATATGACCAAACCTAACCAACCCTACTTAACCTAACCTAACCTATCTTTATAGGTTAGGTTAGGTTAGGTACCCGAAAAAGTTAGGTTAGGTTAGGTTAGGTAGGTTAGGTAGTCGAAAAACAATTAATTCATGAAAACTTGGCTTATTAGGCAAATCGGGCCTTGCATATTAGGCTGAGAAGTGCGTTCTGGCTACTAGGTACGACATATATATATATATATATATATATATATATATATATATATATATATATATATATATATATATATATATATATATATATGTTTCATTGAATATGACCGCATATTCTGTATTTATTATTTTCTGGTTTAGGGCTTCTATTCCTCTAACTATTTTCTTAGCATCAGGGCTTGAAATAGGAGTTCTCCAAAACTCATTTTCGTACTTTTAAGGTGAAAAAAAGAAGTGATTTACTATAGAGTGTATTACACTTATTTGTATAATTTGCACGACGTTTCGAACCTCCATGGTTCATTCTCAAGTGAACAGATCTTACAATACTAGTTGATTTTATACCCGCATTAGGTCAGGTGATAATACAATGAAGGTGAAAACATGGGGGGATACATAAGGGATAAACATAGGGGCTGCAGAAGGCTTATTGGCCCATACGAGGCATCTCCTATCCAAACACAAAGATTAATCCAGTGTAATTGGCCTGTTATGTTGGACATTGTCTTCTGTGTTGGCTTCGATATGTTCTTGTCTTGTCCTTACTCTCATGGTGGGTAGAGTAAATAGTTCCGTGATTTGGGTGTTCATGGTAGGTCGCTCTATTCTTATGTGAATTGCCTCAAGAATTTGTAATTTTCTTGAATCTTGGGTTTTGTCTATTATGCAAATATTCTTGTTCAACATTTCTCTTGTTAGAGTAATGTCATGGGCTTGTCTCATGTGATTTCTAGGGGCACCAGATTGAAGATGGCATGTCAAACGCCTCGTCAGCTTGGTCGACGTCATACCTATGTACTTACATTGAAGGTTACATCCTTCGTGGGGGCAAGTGTACATGTATACAACGCTTGACTGCTGTAGAGGGTTCTCCGTCGGCTTCGGGCTGTTTTTGATAAGGAGTTCGGAAGTCTACTTGGTTTTGTAGAATATTATCAGGTTTATGTTTTGGTTAGGAGTAGTGCTTTTTACTCCTTTACGGATTATTTCTTTCATTATTCTTTCCTCTTTTATATGTTCACTGTGCATGGTTGATTTGTAATATAATTTTATTGGGGGTGTTGTGGTTTCTGTTCTAGGTTCTGAATTATACCAACGGTCCAAGTGTCTTCTTATAGCAGCGTTTATTTCCGCGTTGCTATATCCGTTGTTCACCAATACCTGAGTTACTCTTTCAAACTCTCTACTCACGTTGCTCCATTCAGAGCAGTGGGTAAGCGCTCGACGAATATAAGCATTGAGAAACACTGGCTTTTTATCTTTGGGGGCACTCACTTCTACCGTTCAGGCATAATCCTATGTTGGTGGGCTTGGTATATACGTTGGTGCTTAAAGAGGTTCCTGTTTTTGTTATTAGTACATCCAAGAATGGCAGACTGTTATTTTCACTATTTTCATGTGTAAATCGGAGTACTCTTCCAAGTGTCAAATAGTCACACTGGTTAAAGATATCAATAATACAAATTTTGAAAACGTTCAAGAACATATGATTATGATATTAAAAATCAATTTCCTCAGCAGTTTTCTCAGGGTTTGAGCGGATTTTTTAAACCCTCTGACACGGAACTCGAGATGTGCATTAACTGTGCTCATTTAGCGCGAAGCATGATGTGAAAAATGTGAAGATATTAGAGGCACTGGAAGGTGACCACTTTCCGCAAGAAAATTCAAGGAGATTAAATGCTCACTCAACCTGTAGGAAAAGTTGTGGTCACTTTTAATGCACTGAGCCTCCATGCCAGGAATACTTACTCCAACTAAAGCCCATGACACTCACTCAAGCACAGGCTTCCTCTTCACTCGACAACTAGAGCTAAACCTCTCCATTGGAGGGGAAATGATTTCACTCCGTTAGATCTGCAAACTGTTTCCACTACTCTCTGGATTTAACTCTGGATGCAGGCGAGGAGTCACAATAACGTGGCTAAAGTATGTTGACCAGAACACGCACTAGAAGGTGAAGGGACGAAGACGTTTCGGTCCGTCCTGGACCATTCTCAAGTCGATTGTGAATCACTCTCAACTCAACCATTCTCAACAATCGACTTGAGAATGGTCCAGGACGGACCTAAACGTCGTCGTCCCTTTACCTTCTAGTGTGTGGTCTGGTTACCTCTGGATTTAAGGAGGAGTGAATCTTCATGATGGAATTATCATTCCACAATTTACAAAGAAACAATCTATCCAATATTCGAGACCAAAGAAAAAACCTAGCCAATCAAAAAATGCGATGCGACTTATTGTCTGTTGTTTTTCTCTTCTATTTTGCTATCTCCATCATTTTAATCACGGCTCTAGGCCGAAAGGGGGGGGGGGGAAAGTAGTGAAATGTTATGTGCATAGTCCGTAGATTGCACTAATTTTTATGCATTTACATCACTGGTGGTAAATCTAATTTACCATATTGTTCTTCGAGACTTTAGCAGACAAATTCATTATTAAGGTGCTTTTTATTGCGCATCTTTGTGATAGGATGTAGGTTACATTCGGTCATTGTTAATAGACTTAACACACATATATTGGATCTTTTATTCCTTCCCCCCCCCCACCACCACCGTCTTATATATATATATATATATATATATATATATATATATATATATATATATATATATATATATATATATATATATATATATATATATATATATATATATATATATGTAGTAGGCATTCTTCAGTCTCGGGAGACTATGGAGTTGAGCCCTAGTTGTCAATCCTGGTGCAGCGTCTGGTGTGACTGATGAGGCCAATCCGAGAGTGGCAGTCCTTCCCACACCGAGCACAAACGAAGTCCGATTCTGGTCTGTCTTCCTGGCTACCGGCTTTCCTTCTCTGTCTCTTTGCCTCCGATTCCTTGGCAAGTGACTCCTCGAACTTGGAGAGACCTCTTTGAACAGACTGCCTCAAGGCTGAACGGTCTGCAGCCTGTGTCTCCCATATAGCTAGATCGACGTCCATGGCTTTCAGGTCCCTCTTGCATACGTCTTTGTACCGTAGCTGGGGCTTGCCTGTTGGACGCTTTCCCTGCATCAGCTCTCCGTACAGGAGATCCTTGGGGATCCCGCCGTCGCCCATTCGCACAACGTGCCCGAGCCAGCGCATTCGTCTCTGTTTCAGCATTGTGTACATGCTGGTGATTCTTGCTCTCCCCAAGACGTTGTTGTTTGTCACCTTGTCCTGCCAGGTGATGTCCAAGATGTGTCGAAGGCAGCGCATGTGGTAGGCATTCAGCTGTCTTTCCTGACGGGCGCGGAGTGTCCAAGACTCACTGCCATAAAGGAGAGTGCTCAGGACACAGGCTCTTTAAACCTGAATCTTAGTATACTCAGTTAACGTATTGTTGGTCCACACTCTCTTTGTAAGTCTGGACATGGTAGTAGATGCCTTACCGATGCGTTTGCTTAGCTCCGTATCAAGAGAGAGGGAGTCAGATATTGTGGATTGTGGAGTAATATATATATATATATATATATATATATATATATATATATATATATATATATATATATATATATATATTATACATATATATATATATATATATATATATATATATATATATCTATATATATATATATATATATATTATATATATATATGTAGCGTTCTGGCTACTAGGTACGACATATATATATATATATATATATATATATATATATATATATATATATATATATATATATATATATATATATATATATATATATATATTGGTAAAATGCTATGCCCAAGATTACTATCCGAGTGCCGGCGGTGGGGTGGTTCAAATAGCTTAGGCTATCACCTCATTATGTCCGGTCGTGATGGTCAAGTGGATTAAGGCGTCTTGTACATACCAGTTGCGTTGCTTCTGGGAGTATGGGTTCGAGTCACTTCTGGGGTGTGAGTTTTCAGTTGCATATTGTCCTGGGGACCATTCAGGCTTGTTCGCATATATATATATATATATGGTATATGTCGTACCTAGTAGCCAGAACTCACCAGAATTCTGTTGTGCAATATTATAACTTTAAGTTATAATATTGCACAACAGTTTAAGAAACAACTCTGATAGAGAGGCTTACAATGTCTCATTTTAATTGTATATTCATATATTGTGTGTTCATGAGGCTTTTCTTTAATCTTTTGTCCTTATTCTCTGACCGCTTAATCCTCTTTGACCATTCTAAGCTAAGCTATACCTGTTTTTGGTTAATTACACCTGACCAACCCTTGGGATGGGTTGGTCAGGTGTCGGCCTATATATCTTCCCCCCTTCTCCCTTCTCCTTAGTCAGTCTGGTGTTGACAAAGGCTTTAACAAAGCCGAAACGTTCACCTCATTTCATATTTCTCTGTGGACTTTCCGCATATATATATATATATATATATATATATATATATATATATATATATATATATATATATATATATATATATATATATATATATATATATATATATATATATATATATATGCGAACAAGCCAGAATGGTCCCCTGGACAATATGCAACTGAAAACTCACACCCCAGAAGTGACTCGAACCCATACTCCCAGAAGCAACGCAACTGGTATGTACAAGACGCCTTAATCCACTTGACCATCACGACCGGACAAAGAGAGGTGATAGCCGAGGCTATTTGAACCACCCCACCGCCGGCACTCGGATAGTAATCTTGGGCATAGCATTTTACCAAATCACCTCATTCTTAGGGGCACACGTGAGGAACACAAATGCGAACAAGCCAGAATGGTCCCCTGGACAATATGCAACTGAAAACTCACACCCCAGAAGTGACTCGAACCCATACTCCCAGAAGCAACGCAACTGGTATGTACAAGACGCCTTAATCCACTTGACCATCACGACCGGACAAAGAGAGGTGATAGCCGAGGCTATTTGAACCACCCCACCGCCGGCACTCGGATAGTAATCTTGGGCATAGCATTTTACCAAATCACCTCATTCTTAGGGGCACACGTGAGGAACACAAATGCGAACAAGCCAGAATGGTCCCCTGGACAATATGCAACTGAAAACTCACACCCCAGAAGTGACTCGAACCCATACTCCCAGAAGCAACGCAACTGGTATGTACAAGACGCCTTAATCCACTTGACCATCACGACCGGACAAAGAGAGGTGATAGCCGAGGCTATTTGAACCACCCCACCGCCGGCACTCGGATAGTAATCTTGGGCATAGCATTTTACCAAATCACCTCATTCTTAGGGGCACACGTGAGGAACACAAATGCGAACAAGCCAGAATGGTCCCCTGGACAATATGCAACTGAAAACTCACACCCCAGAAGTGACTCGAACCCATACTCCCAGAAGCAACGCAACTGGTATGTACAAGACGCCTTAATCCACTTGACCATCACGACCGGACAAAGAGAGGTGATAGCCGAGGCTATTTGAACCACCCCACCGCCGGCACTCGGATAGTAATCTTGGGCATAGCATTTTACCAAATCACCTCATTCTTAGGGGCACACGTGAGGAACACAAATGCGAACAAGCCAGAATGGTCCCCTGGACAATATGCAACTGAAAACTCACACCCCAGAAGTGACTCGAACCCATACTCCCAGAAGCAACGCAACTGGTATGTACAAGACGCCTTAATCCACTTGACCATCACGACCGGACAAAGAGAGGTGATAGCCGAGGCTATTTGAACCAACCCACCGCCGGCACTCGGATAGTAATCTTGGGCATAGCATTTTACCAAATCACCTCATTCTTAGGGGCACACGTGAGGAACACAAATGCGAACAAGCCAGAATGGTCCCCTGGACAATATGCAACTGAAAACTCACACCCCAGAAGTGACTCGAACCCATACTCCCAGAAGCAACGCAACTGGTATGTACAAGACGCCTTAATCCACTTGACCATCACGACCGGACAAAGAGAGGTGATAGCCGAGGCTATTTGAACCACCCCACCGCCGGCACTCGGATAGTAATCTTGGGCATAGCATTTTACCAAATCACCTCATTCTTAGGGGCACACGTGAGGAACACAAATGCGAACAAGCCAGAATGGTCCCCTGGACAATATGCAACTGAAAACTCACACCCCAGAAGTGACTCGAACCCATACTCCCAGAAGCAACGCAACTGGTATGTACAAGACGCCTTAATCCACTTGACCATCACGACCGGACAAAGAGAGGTGATAGCCGAGGCTATTTGAACCACCCCACCGCCGGCACTCGGATAGTAATCTTGGGCATAGCATTTTACCAAATCACCTCATTCTTAGGGGCACACGTGAGGAACACAAATGCGAACAAGCCAGAATGGTCCCCTGGACAATATGCAACTGAAAACTCACACCCCAGAAGTGACTCGAACCCATACTCCCAGAAGCAACGCAACTGGTATGTACAAGACGCCTTAATCCACTTGACCATCACGACCGGACAAAGAGAGGTGATAGCCGAGGCTATTTGAACCACCCCACCGCCGGCACTCGGATAGTAATCTTGGGCATAGCATTTTACCAAATCACCTCATTCTTAGGGGCACACGTGAGGAACACAAATGCGAACAAGCCAGAATGGTCCCCTGGACAATATGCAACTGAAAACTCACACCCCAGAAGTGACTCGAACCCATACTCCCAGAAGCAACGCAACTGGTATGTACAAGACGCCTTAATCCACTTGACCATCACGACCGGACAAAGAGAGGTGATAGCCGAGGCTATTTGAACCACCCCACCGCCGGCACTCGGATAGTAATCTTGGGCATAGCATTTTACCAAATCACCTCATTCTTAGGGGCACACGTGAGGAACACAAATGCGAACAAGCCAGAATGGTCCCCTGGACAATATGCAACTGAAAACTCACACCCCAGAAGTGACTCGAACCCATACTCCCAGAAGCAACGCAACTGGTATGTACAAGACGCCTTAATCCACTTGACCATCACGACCGGACAAAGAGAGGTGATAGCCGAGGCTATTTGAACCACCCCACCGCCGGCACTCGGATAGTAATCTTGGGCATAGCATTTTACCAAATCACCTCATTCTTAGGGGCACACGTGAGGAACACAAATGCGAACAAGCCAGAATGGTCCCCTGGACAATATGCAACTGAAAACTCACACCCCAGAAGTGACTCGAACCCATACTCCCAGAAGCAACGCAACTGGTATGTACAAGACGCCTTAATCCACTTGACCATCACGACCGGACAAAGAGAGGTGATAGCCAAGGCTATTTGAACCACCCCACCGCCGGCACTCGGATAGTAATCTTGGGCATAGCATTTTACCAAATCACCTCATTCTTAGGGGCACACGTGAGGAACACAAATGCGAACAAGCCAGAATGGTCCCCTGGACAATATGCAACTGAAAACTCACACCCCAGAAGTGACTCGAACCCATACTCCCAGAAGCAACGCAACTGGTATGTACAAGACGCCTTAATCCACTTGACCATCACGACCGGACAAAGAGAGGTGATAGCCGAGGCTATTTGAACCACCCCACCGCCGGCACTCGGATAGTAATCTTGGGCATAGCATTTTACCAAATCACCTCATTCTTAGGGGCACACGAGAGGAACACAAATGCGAACAAGCCAGAATGGTCCCCTGGACAATATGCAACTGAAAACTCACACCCCAGAAGTGACTCGAACCCATACTCCCAGAAGCAACGCAACTGGTATGTACAAGACGCCTTAATCCACTTGACCATCACGACCGGACAAAGAGAGGTGATAGCCGAGGCTATTTGAACCACCCCACCGCCGGCACTCGGATAGTAATCTTGGGCATAGCATTTTACCAAATCACCTCATTCGTAGGGGCACACGTGAGGAACACAAATGCGAACAAGCCAGAATGGTCCCCTGGACAATATGCAACTGAAAACTCACACCCCAGAAGTGACTCGAACCCATACTCCCAGAAGCAACGCAACTGGTATGTACAAGACGCCTTAATCCACTTGACCATCACGACCGGACAAAGAGAGGTGATAGCCGAGGCTATTTGAACCAACCCACCGCCGGCACTCGGATAGTAATCTTGGGCATAGCATTTTACCAAATCACCTCATTCTTAGGGGCACACGTGAGGAACACAAATGCGAACAAGCCAGAATGGTCCCCTGGACAATATGCAACTGAAAACTCACACCCCAGAAGTGACTCGAACCCATACTCCCAGAAGCAACGCAACTGGTATGTACAAGACGCCTTAATCCACTTGACCATCACGACCGGACAAAGAGAGGTGATAGCCGAGGCTATTTGAACCACCCCACCGCCGGCACTCGGATAGTAATCTTGGGCATAGCATTTTACCAAATCACCTCATTCTTAGGGGCACACGTGAGGAACACAAATGCGAACAAGCCAGAATGGTCCCCTGGACAATATGCAACTGAAAACTCACACCCCAGAAGTGACTCGAACCCATACTCCCAGAAGCAACGCAACTGGTATGTACAAGACGCCTTAATCCACTTGACCATCACGACCGGACAAAGAGAGGTGATAGCCGAGGCTATTTGAACCACCCCATCGCCGGCACTCGGATAGTAATCTTGGGCATAGCATTTTACCAAATCACCTCATTCTTAGGGGCACACGTGAGGAACACAAATGCGAACAAGCCAGAATGGTCCCCTGGACAATATGCAACTGAAAACTCACACCCCAGAAGTGACTCGAACCCATACTCCCAGAAGCAACGCAACTGGTATGTACAAGACGCCTTAATCCACTTGACCATCACGACCGGACAAAGAGAGGTGATAGCCGAGGCTATTTGAACCACCCCACCGCCGGCACTCGGATAGTAATCTTGGGCATAGCATTTTACCAAATCACCTCATTCTTAGGGGCACACGTGAGGAACACAAATGCGAACAAGCCAGAATGGTCCCCTGGACAATATGCAACTGAAAACTCACACCCCAGAAGTGACTCGAACCCATACTCCCAGAAGCAACGCAACTGGTATGTACAAGACGCCTTAATCCACTTGACCATCACGACCGGACAAAGAGAGGTGATAGCCGAGGCTATTTGAACCACCCCACCGCCGGCACTCGGATAGTAATCTTGGGCATAGCATTTTACCAAATCACCTCATTCTTAGGGGCACACGTGAGGAACACAAATGCGAACAAGCCAGAATGGTCCCCTGGACAATATGCAACTGAAAACTCACACCCCAGAAGTGACTCGAACCCATACTCCCAGAAGCAACGCAACTGGTATGTACAAGACGCCTTAATCCACTTGACCATCACGACCGGACAAAGAGAGGTGATAGCCGAGGCTATTTGAACCACCCCACCGCCGGCACTCGGATAGTAATCTTGGGCATAGCATTTTACCAAATCACCTCATTCTTAGGGGCACACGTGAGGAACACAAATGCGAACAAGCCAGAATGGTCCCCTGGACAATATGCAACTGAAAACTCACACCCCAGAAGTGACTCGAACCCATACTTCCAGAAGCAACGCAACTGGTATGTTCAAATAGCCTCGGCTATCACCTCTCTTTGTCCGGTCGTGATGGTCAAGTGGATTAAGGCGTCTTGTACATACCAGTTGCGTTGCTTCTGGGAGTATGGGTTCGAGTCACTTCTGGGGTGTGAGTTTTCAGTTGCATATTGTCCAGGGGACCATTCTGGCTTGTTCGCATTTGTGTTCCTCACGTGTGCCCCTAAGAATGAGGTGATTTGGTAAAATGCTATGCCCAAGATTACTATCCGAGTGCCGGCGGTGGGGTGGTTCAAATAGCCTCGGCTATCACCTCTCTTTGTCCGGTCGTGATGGTCAAGTGGATTAAGGCGTCTTGTACATACCAGTTGCGTTGCTTCTGGGAGTATGGGTTCGAGTCACTTCTGGGGTGTGAGTTTTCAGTTGCATATTGTCCAGGGGACCATTCTGGCTTGTTCGCATTTGTGTTCCTCACGTGTGCCCCTAAGAATGAGGTGATTTGGTAAAATGCTATGCCCAAGATTACTATCCGAGTGCCGGCGGTGGGGTGGTTCAAATAGCCTCGGCTATCACCTCTCTTTGTCCGGTCGTGATGGTCAAGTGGATTAAGGCGTCTTGTACATACCAGTTGCGTTGCTTCTGGGAGTATGGGTTCGAGTCACTTCTGGGGTGTGAGTTTTCAGTTGCATATTGTCCAGGGGACCATTCTGGCTTGTTCGCATTTGTGTTCCTCACGTGTGCCCCTAAGAATGAGGTGATTTGGTAAAATGCTATGCCCAAGATTACTATCCGAGTGCCGGCGGTGGGGTGGTTCAAATAGCCTCGGCTATCACCTCTCTTTGTCCGGTCGTGATGGTCAAGTGGATTAAGGCGTCTTGTACATACCAGTTGCGTTGCTTCTGGGAGTATGGGTTCGAGTCACTTCTGGGGTGTGAGTTTTCAGTTGCATATTGTCCAGGGGACCATTCTGGCTTGTTCGCATTTGTGTTCCTCACGTGTGCCCCTAAGAATGAGGTGATTTGGTAAAATGCTATGCCCAAGATTACTATCCGAGTGCCGGCGGTGGGTTGGTTCAAATAGCCTCGGCTATCACCTCTCTTTGTCCGGTCGTGATGGTCAAGTGGATTAAGGCGTCTTGTACATACCAGTTGCGTTGCTTCTGGGAGTATGGGTTCGAGTCACTTCTGGGGTGTGAGTTTTCAGTTGCATATTGTCCAGGGGACCATTCTGGCTTGTTCGCATTTGTGTTCCCCACGTGTGCCCCTAAGAATGAGGTGATTTGGTAAAATGCTATGCCCAAGATTACTATCCGAGTGCCGGCGGTGGGGTGGTTCAAATAGCCTCGGCTATCACCTCTCTTTGTCCGGTCGTGATGGTCAAGTGGATTAAGGCGTCTTGTACATACCAGTTGCGTTGCTTCTGGGAGTATGGGTTCGAGTCACTTCTGGGGTGTGAGTTTTCAGTTATATATATATATATATATATATATATATATATATATATATATATATATATATATATATATATATATTTATATATATATATATATATATATATATATATATATATATATATATATATATATATATATATATATATATATATATATAAGCCTATACTTGCATAAACCACAAGTGAAGATTAACAATCTTTGGACAACACCCACCAGTGGGACTCGAACCCAGAAAGCACAACTACCTTCCAGTAGCTGGCATAACTAGTATGCTTTAACCCACTACGCCATCAGACCTTACAAAAGAAGTAGATAGTTCGAGATATATATCTCAAACATCTCCACCTCCCGAAGGCACCAGATGAGTCAGGGGTCAGTCTGCATTTTTCGTCAAGCCACTGTCAATGTGAGAGAACTCGTGTCCAGCTTATAAGCCTATACTTGCATAAACCACAAGTGAAGATTAACAATCTTTGGACAGCACCCACCAGTGGGACTCGAACCCAGAAAGCACAACTACCTTCCAGTAGCTGGCATAACTAGTATGCTTTAACTAGATAGTTCGAGATATCTCGAACTATCTACTTCTTTTGTAAGGTCTGATGGCGTAGTGGGTTAAAACATACTAGTTATGCCAGCTACTGGAAGGTAGTTGTGCTTTCTGGGTTCGAGTCCCACTGGTGGGTGTTGTCCAAAGATTGTTAATCTTCACTTGTGGTTTATGCAAGTATAGGCTTATAAGCTGGACACGAGTTCTCTCACATTGACAGTGGCTTGACGAAAAATGCAGACTGACCCCTCACTCATCTGGTGCCTTCGGGAGGTGGAGATGTTTGAGATATTTATCTCGAACTATCTACTTCTTTTGTAAGGTCTGATGGCGTAGTGGGTTAAAGCATACTAGTTATGCCAGCTACTGGAAGGTAGTTGTGCTTTCTGGGTTCGAGTCCCACTGGTGGGTGTTGTCCAAAGATTGTATATATATATATATATATATATATATATATATATATATATATATATATATATATATATATATATATATATATATATATATTTATATATATATTACTTTACTGATTTAAAATCGTTAGTTAAAGGTGAACCGATTATTCCCAGTCAATTATATCACCTTAACTCTGCACTACTCCCAGGAATCCAACCACAAAAAAATTTAATAAAGAAATTAGTTACTTTTGGTAAAATAATTGTTAAACAATATAAAGGATGATTTAAATGTTAACTTTAGTTTACTGTATATTCAAAGTTAACCGTTCACTGTTTATTTCATAATTCACCATTTAGCATAATTTCATAGCTCACATTTTTTATTCAAAAGAAAGTGCGGGTAAAGAATAGAGTATTTAAACTCTATCTCCATGTTACACTGAGTGTTCGTTTACAGATACCTTATATATTCATTTATAAATATGAACTAAGGGGGGAACTGTACATTTTTTTGGCATAGTCTGCTGTGTGTGTGCTTAGATTTGTTATATTAATCACATATGCAGACGAGGAGTCAAATAACGTGGCTGAAATATGTTCACCAAACCACACACTAGAAGGTAAAGGGACGACGACGTTTCGGTCCGTCCTGGACCATTCTCAAGTTGATTGTGAATGGTCCGTGTCACAATCGACTTGAGAATGGTCCAGAACGGACCGAAACGTCGTCGTCCCTTCACTTTCTAGTGTGTGTGGTTTGGTCATTATTATTCACATAGTTCATGAATAACTTTTCTGTTTCTTCGACGTTCAAGTTCTCTATCAAAGTCCTAATTTTATTGTCGCATTGTGAATGAACTATTTCTTGAATGTATGGGTTTAATACTAATAAAGTGTACTATGAACAAGCGACTATAAGGAAGTATTGAGGGCATAGGATGGCACAGTTCTCCAGTTAAGTCAGGTGTGACAAGCGGTTGAGATACATTTAGTTCATCATAGTTCAGTAGGTAAGGTGTATGTTTAGGGAGTCTAGGGATATTAGTATATAAATATAAGCATCAAGTACTTAAGTATATAAGTACTTGATGTTTAAGATATATCAGTAATGAGTCTGCTAATTCTGGCAGCATAACTCAAATGACGCTTGCAGCGTCCTGACAACGTTCTGGCAACGTCCTGACAACGTTCTGCCAACGTTCTGACAACGTTTTGGCAACTCTCATGTAATGTCCTGGCAATGTTTTGACAATGTCATGGCAACGTTCTGGCAATGTCCTGCCAACCTTCTAACGTGTTTGGAACGCTCTGGCAATGTCCTATCAACGTTTTGGCAGCGTCCTAGCTAAGTTCTGGCAACGTTCTGGCAACGTATGGGCAAGTATCTTGTATACCTGGATTATGGTACCGGTAACTTCCAAAATGTGTAAGTCAGGCAGAGTTACTGGTTTAAACACTATGTTATCAGAGATCATTCAGCAGTAGTGCAGAACGAGAAAAGTTGAGTATTTTCTTGTATTCTAATAAGTCTCAAATGTTGTCTACTTATCTACTAAGTAGACCTTAGTAGACTAAGGTCTAGAAAAATTTGGTAAATTTCAGAAAATATGTTGAGTAGAAAGAGAAGCCTTGAATTTAATAACTGCAGCATATATATGCAGGTGTACTCACCTATTTGTGCTTGCGGGGGTTGAGCTCTGGCTCTTTGGTCCCGCCTCTCAACCGTCAATCAACAGGTTAAGGTGTGTGTGTGTGCGGCCAGTGCCCTCCTAGCATGGTATGAGGCGAGTGTCATGTGTCATGTGGCGCATGCACACAGGAGCTGCATTCCGTTATATTCCGCTATTTATCAATAAAATTCATGCTTGTGTAAATATTAAGGGTCTTTTTTTCGATTTTTTTTGTAATATTTTTCGTTATTCAAAAAGTCGAGCGTAATCCTCTCTAGCGGTATATCTTTTGTTGTAATTTCCTGACTATTTTGCAGGAGTAGAGGGAAGCTGCTCAGGACAATATGGGCAATATGTCAGGACAGACAAAGTCTCGAAAAACTTGGACGATATGACACTACAATGTCTCGAAAAACTTGGATGATATGACACTACAAACAAAGTCTCAAAAATTTTTAAAACTATTGTGTTTGACAGACTGAAAGAACTTGTTCCATCTACTTATTAAGATGAAATGCAGTAATACTGTGATTAGGAGTGATTTAACATCAAATCTTGTGCGTGAAATCTCTGTCTATAGTGAAGACATTATTTTCAAAATCACACAGACTAAGGAATCTCTTGAAAATCACAAATATATAAACTCCTATGCTCTATAAGGTCACCAGAGAGAGATAGGTACCCTCAGTTAAATTCAGGTTAATTGCACAGTAAATATACATATTATCTATGTCCAAGTTGAATCGAAAGATTCACTCTGGCGTCTGACTTGCTTGTATGGGGTGTATGTATGGGTCTTGAAAGAAGGGAGAGGGTAGTTAACTAGTTAAATTAATGCCAGTGGTAACAGTAGTGCCAAGATGAGGGTGATAACTAGTGTGAGGATGGTGCTGATGATCACTGTCTGCAACATCTCCACATTAAATGTCAAAGTGTTCACCCACGGTGAGATATATATGACCTTGACCTTATTATCAACCACACTCTCTCTTTTAACTTTTTAGAATCAACTCCATCAACACCTGAAGCTTCAGTCTCCGTCAACACCTGAAGCTTTAGACTCCATCAACACCTGAAGGATCAAACTCCTTAAACCTCTCAATATATTTCTCGCGCGTAGTTCACTTCCAACCAGAATATAAATCTTTTCATGTTAAAAAAAAAAATTGTATCGAACACCATTAATGGAACTGACATACATTCACTTTCAATGCTGGTTTGAAGGACAGCAAAAAATTGGTTTCTCTTTGATATTCCGAACCAACTTCTTCTTAATAAATCCCTTTTGACCGATCTGATTTGATGAGTGGCTGCATTCAAGGCTCGCTTGAAAGCGACGTATTCAGAGTATTTCCTGCGTATTTTGAGGGTTTCCTCAAACAGTCGTATTATTTTTTCTCCCCTAATGACCCCTCTCTTGCTGAAGGCAGTCCTCGTGAGGGACTTTTTTAATCGACTTCTTAGGAAAATATTCCTGCCTTTCTTTAGACATTGTCAAGTTATCTCAATGAATAATTTTATTTTGGCGTGACTCCCCGTATAATAGTTCCATATTTAGCTGTTAGAAACCAGGGTATATTCATTAGAGGCGAAGCTACACTTCTCAGGAACGAGGCTACAGCTGTTAGGAGCTAGAGGCACTGCTTTCTTTGGAAGCAATCCTGACGCACACATGTTGAGCACGTACCCGACAGCAATTAGTGTGAAAAACTGGGAGAAGCGAAAGATACGTGCCTGTCTTCCAACCTCAGACAGACAGACAAATAATTATATTTATAGATATAGAGACATTTATCCACTCAGTCTCAAGTGGAAGTTTGAGACTCATTTGTGACTCAGTGGATGCTAGAAAAGGTGTCAATGTCAATGCTCAGTCAATGTTCGATTATGCAGTCACAAATGAGTACACACACTGGAAAAGTTTTCCAGAAAACTGGAAAAGGTTCAAAGGTTTGCCACCAGACTAGTACCCGGGCTGAGAGGTATGAGCTACGAGAAGAGACTACGGGAATTAAACTTCACGTCGCTGGAAGACAGAAGAGTTAGAGGGGGACATGATCAACATATACAGGATCCTCAAAGGACTTGATAGGGTAGATAAAGAGACATACAAAATGGTACATCACATTTATGGTCCCAGAATGAATACAAACAGGAACTCTCACACAAAAATTCCAGCATCAATATGTAAAAAAAAAATAAAAAATGTACACCTTAAACCAGGAGCCAGATACAAACAAGAGGATTACAGTGTTGGCAAAACTTCCCTCTTTTCTGTAATCAAACACGGAGAGACGACCGGATGTGAAAGGTACTTTGTACTATTGCTCTTAAGAGAGAATTGACCGCGTTTTATTTGCAGTTCCACATTGAATTCGTCTTTAGTTCACATTTAACAAAAACTCAATATCAACTGAGTACCTATATAAGTTATTGTATCAACATTCTGTAAGAAAACATTACATACAAGTTGAAAGTCTTGAGGTTAGGAAATCCTCCAAATTCACAAAACTCACATTTATCGTAAAAAAAAAATCAATATCAGGAGGAACATTGCGAAGGTAAAACACTTCTTGTCTCTCGACCATAAAAGAAAAATCTATATATGAGGACCCTAGAGAGCATTACGTCGCTCGCTCTTCCCTCCCCCCCCCCCATCCTTGAGAGAACAGAAGCTGTTGGGGATTAAAAAACAAAACGAAATTCCAATAACGCAGAAGACAGACTCGAGACGGGAAACACACACACACACACACCGTTCACAAAGCAATCTGTTTAAGTACCAATGAGATCAAACCTGGCCCCAGAGACGACACTATAGCAATGATACAGTCCAAGATTTATAAACCTGAGTACCAGAAAAAATATATATGTGGGATCTCCGCCCAATCGCATGGGGGTGGACGGTAGAGCGACGGTCTCGCTGCATGTGGGTCGGCGTCAATCCCTGGACCGACTTATAAATACTCGTCATTTTCTTATAAATAGACGTCATTTTCTTTATTTATAAAAAAATTACGTCAATTTATAAGACAATTACATCTATTTATAAGAAAATTACGTCTATTTAGTCAATTTATAAGACTATTTATGTCTTATAAATAGACGTAATTTTCTTTTATAAATATAATTGTACCTAAGCAGGTCTATTTATAAGACAAAATGTCTGTCCAAGGATGTGATACCAGACTGTTGTGGTTAGCCTCTCGCAACATTCTATGGTGATCTGTAGTTGTAAGGGGGAGTGTCATACGGTGAACAACTGATTTAATGATATATATATATATATATATATATATATATATATATATATATATATATATATATATATATATATATATATATATATATATATATATATATATTACTAAATATGACCGAAAAAGTAAGATTAATAATTCTAACACGAATTTTCTCAATCTTTCGTACATTTCTTTTCACTGTTGGAGGTAATTCAAAAATCAATTCTCCAAAATTCATTTTTATTTCTAGTCTGACGCGACACTTGAGCGCGTTTCGTAAAACTTATTACATTTTCAAAGACTTTAGTTAACATATACATAACTGAATAGAACTTACTGAATAGAATAGAACATCTCCGATTTTCTTTATATCTACATTTGAGTGAGGTGGATGGGGTGAGGTGGTATTTAATAAGGTATTAATTTCATTAACACAAGCCAGAACATGAAACAATGGGTATTGAATAGAAGTGATTGTAGAAATGTTACGAACCCGAATCCAGCGTCCGGGCCTGGAGCAGTGACGACCACGCCATCTGTGGGTCAGCTCCCGAAACCCCCTCCAAATGGACGACGACACCTGGTGAGGACGAGGTGTACGGGCCACAAGGGCCAGTTTCCAGTCCTGTTCAGCTCACAACACAGCCGCTGCTGACCTCTGGTGAGGTGGTGCTCAGACGACAACGCCATCTATGGAGTGGATACGTCGGGCGTTTGTGTCTGAGCCTGTAAGTGAGGTGCTTTAGTGTGTCCCTGTTATTGATGACGTGTCTGCTTACAGAGTCGACCTGGGACTGCTGTAAGGGAAGTTGAGTCAGTCTACCCAAGGCAGCCGTCCCCATACCAAGTGCTTTGCTGCAGCAGCTGTGAGTCGCCTCCCGGAGGAACACTGTGGTGTTACCCTACCAGTGAAGTGGCAGTTGAAGGATTGTCGTACCCGGGACCGACTGGTGGAGACGATTGACCACTGGGGTATTGTGGACAGGAGAGTGATCCGTGGTATCACACGAGGCTCCTGACTAGGGCGCTACCCTAGTATCGCTCGTGGAGTGGCCTGACCAGCGTTGCTGATCCGGAACCTGCCAGCTGTTCTGCTGGACTTGTGGTTGGCGGCCTCCACGGCAGTGCCCCCAGTGGAACTGTGTTTTGGCTGGCCTGTGGCCGGGGTAGACTCAGCTTTTCGAAGGATTTGTCGTGAGGCCACGAGAGCACCGAGAACTTGGCATCGAAAGGATCCAGGGTCTTCAGAAGAAGACTACAGTGTAAATAATTGCCCTGTGCAGTGTTAATACCCCTCCCCATGTGTAACCTTGTATATATTATTTATTGGTGGCGGTTATTATATTATATTAAGTTTTTGCCTTTCTTTCCCTTCCCCTTTTAGTTTACTTGCGTTACTGATCACATCCCTTGAAAGCCACTACTGGCTTGGGGCCGGATACCCTTCCTCTAACAACAGCAGAGAAAGAACCCAGTTGCGATCCGAGAGGGCCGTAACAAGAAAGCCTATTGGTCCATATTTCTTGATGCTTCTATATTGGAGCGGAGTCTTGAGGTGGGTAGAAAATAGTTGTGCATTAATTGGCTGTTGATTGCTGGTGTTGACTTCTTGATGTGTAATGCCTCGCAAACGTCAAGCCGCCTGCTATCGCTGTATCTATCGATGATTTCTGTGTTGTTTACTAGGATTTCTCTGGCGATGGTTTGGTTGTGGGAAGAGATTATATGTTCCTTAATGGAGCCCTGTTGCTTATGCATCGTTAAACGCCTAGAAAGAGATGTTGTTGTCTTGCCTATATACTGGGTTTTTTGGAGCTTACAGTCCCCAAGAGGGCATTTGAAGGCATAGACGACGTTAGTCTCTTTTAAAGCGTTCTGTTTTGTGTCTGGAGAGTTTCTCATGAGTAGGCTGGCCGTTTTTCTGGTTTTAAAGTAAATCGTCAGTTGTATCCTCTGATTTTTGTCTGTAGGGATAACGTTTCTATTAACAATATCTTTCAGGACCCTTTCCTCCGTTTTATGAGCTGTGGAAAAGAAGTTCCTGTAAAATAGTCTAATAGGGGGTATAGGTGTTGTGTTGGTTGTCTCTTCAGAGGTTGCATGGCGTTTCACTTTCCTTCTTATGATGTCTTCGACGAAACCATTGGAGAAGCCGTTGTTGACTAGGACCTGCCTTACCCTACAGAGTTCTTCATCGACTTGCTTCCATTCTGAGCTGTGGCTGAGAGCACGGTCGACATATGCGTTAACAACACTCCTCTTGTACCTATCTGGGCAGTCTCTTTTGGCATTTAGGCACATTCCTATGTTCGTTTTCTTAGTGTAGACTGCAGTGTGGAAACCTTCGCTCTTTTCCATGACTGTTTCGAGCGGAGGTTTCAAAAGAGCGGAGGTTTCCACACTGCCGTCTACACTAAGGAAACGAACATAGGAATGTGCCTAAATGCCAAAAGCGACTGCCCAGATAGGTACAAGAGGAGTGTTGTTAACGCATATGTCGACCGTGCTCTCAGCCACAGCTCAGAATGGAAACAAGTCGACGAAGAACTCTGTAGGGTAAGGCAGGTCCTAGTCAACAACGGCTTCTCCAATGGTTTCGTCGAAGACATCATAAGAAGGAAAGTGAAACGCCATGCAACCTCTGAAGAGACAACCAACACAACACCTATACCCCCTATTAGACTATTTTACAGGAACTTCTTTTCCACAGCTCATAAAACGGAGGAAAGGGTCCTGAAAGATATTGTTAATAGAAACGTTATCCCTCCAGACAAAAATCAGAGGATACAACTGACGATTTACTATAAAACCAGAAAAACGGCCAGCCTACTCATGAGAAACTCTCCAGACACAAAACAGAACGCTTTAAAAGAGACTAACGTCGTCTATGCCTTCAAATGCCCTCTTGGGGACTGTAAGCTCCAAAGAACCCAGTATATAGGCAAGACAACAACATCTCTTTCTAGGCGTTTAACGATGCATAAGCAACAGGGCTCCATTAAGAAACATATAATCTCTTCCCACAACCAAACCATCGCCAGAGAAATCCTAGTAAACAACACAGAAATCATCGATAGATACAGCGATAGCAGGCGGCTTGACGTTTGCGAGGCATTACACATCAAGAAGTCAACACCAGCAATCAACAGCCAATTAATGCACAACTATATTTACTCACCTCAAGACTCCGCTCCAATATAGAAGCATCAAGAAATATGGACCAATAGGCTTTCTACAATCACTTCTATTCAATACCCATTGTTTCATATTCTGGCTTGTGTTGATGAAATTAATACCTTATTAAATACCACCTCACCCCATCCACCTCACTCAAATGTAGATATAAACAAAATCGGAGATGTTCTATTCTATTCAGTAAGTTCTATTCAGTTGTGTATATGTTAACTAAAGTCTTTGAAAATGTAATAAGTTTTACGAAACGCGCTCAAGTGTCGCGTCAGACTTGAAATAAAAATGAATTTTGGAGAATTGATTTTTGAATTACCTCCAACAGTGAAAAGAAATGTACGAAAGATTGAGAAAATTCGTGTTAGAATTATTAATCTTACTTTTTCGGTCATATTTAATAATATATGTCTACAGGAAAGACTACTACCTAAATATACTAATATATATATATATATATAGTTATATATATATATATATATATATATATATATATATATATATATATATATATATATAGATATATATATATATATATATATATATATATATATATATATATATATATATATATATATATATATATATATATATATATAGATATATATATGACAATGTCAGACCACGGAGGAAAAATGAAACAGGAAATTTCCTTAAGTACTTTCGTATATTAAATACATCTTCAGAAGGTCCTTCTGACCTTCTCGACCTTCTGAAGATGTATTTAATATACGAAAGTACTTAAGGAAATTTCCTGTTTCATTTTTCCTCCGTGGTCTGACATTGTCACATTCTTAATCACGTGTTTATTTTCGTGATATACACACAGATATATATATATATATATATATATATATATATATATATATATATATATATATATATATTTATATATATATATATATATATACATATATATATATATATATATATATATATATATATATATATATATATATATATATATATATATATATATATATATATATATATATATATACATATACATATACACATATATATATATATATATGTATATATATATATATATATATATATATATATATATATATATATATATATATATACATATACACATATATATATATATATATATATATATATATATATATATATTTATATATATATATATATATATATATATATATATATATATATATATATATATATATATATATATATATATATATATACAGCAGCTCTACCTATAGAGTCACCAGCACCCACAATAGAGAACAACTCCAGAGGCACTACTCTCCTGCCCAACTCTCCTGTGAATTTGATCATGTTAAAATACATGGTAAAATACATGGTAAAATACATGGTAATATACATGTTAATATACGCTAATTAACAGTCATGGGCTCGTCAAAAAGGTGGTAAGTAACTGTCTATAAATTTGCATCTTTTAAATATCATGGAATAATGAAATCTGAACTGCTCTTTTGTTGACTATGCTGTTATGGTGTCTGATGGTGGTGTAATTAGGCAGCCATGTTATGGTGTCTGGTGGTGATCTAGTGAGGCAGCCTTGTTATGGTGTCTGGTGGTGGTGTAATTAGGCAGCCATGTTATGGTGTCTGGTGGTGGTCTAGTGAGGCAGCCATGTTATGGTGTCTGGTGGTGGTGTAATTAGGCAGCCATGTTATGGTGTCTGGTGGTGGTGTAATTAGGCAGCCATGTTATGGTGTCTGGTGGTGGTCTAGTGGGGCAGCCATGTTATGGTGTCTGGTGGTGGTGAAGTGAGGCAGCCATGTTATGGTGTCTGGTGGTGGTCTAGTGAGGCAGCCATGTTATGGTGTCTGGTGGTGGTCTAGTGAGGCAGCCATGTTATGGTGTCTGGTGGTGGTGTAATTAGGCAGCCATGTTATGGTGTCTGGTGGTGGTCTAGTGAGGCAGCCATGTTATGGTGTCTGGTGGTGGTGTAGTGAGGCAGCCATGTTATGGTGTCTGGTGGTGGTCTAGTGAGGCAGCCATGTTATGGTGTCTGGTGGTGGTGTAATTAGGTAGCCATGTTATGGTGTCTGATGGTGGTGTAGTGGGGCAGCCATGTTATGGTGTCTGGTGGTGGTGTAATTAGGTAGCCATGTTATGGTGTCTGATGGTGGTGTAGTGGGGCAGCCATGTTATGGTGTCTGATTGTGGTGTAGTGTGGTAGCCATGTTATGTTGTCTGGTGGTGGTGTAGTGTGGTAGCCATGTTATGGTGTCTGGTGGTGGTGTAGTGAGGCAGCCATGTTATGGTGTCTGGTGGTGGTGTAGTGTGGTAGCCATGTTATGGTGTCTGGTGGTGGTGTAGTGTGGTAGCCATGTTATGGTGTCTGGTGGTGGTGTAGTGAGGCAGCCATGTTATGTTGTCTGGTGGTGGTGTACTGGGGCAGCAATGTTATGGTGTCTGGTGGTGGTGTAGTGAGGCAGCCATGATATGGTGTCTGGTGGTGGTGTAGTGAGGCAGCCATGTTATGGTGTCTGGTGGTGGTGTAGTGAGGCAGCCATGTTATGGTGTCTGGTGGTGGTGTAGTGTGGTAGCCATGTTATGGTGTCTGGTGGTGATGTAGTGAGGCAGCCATGTTATGGTGTCTGGTGGTGGTGTAGTGAGGCAGCCATGTTATGGTGTCTGGTGGTGGTGTTGTGAGGCAGCCGTGTTATGGTGTCTGGTGGTGGTGTAGTGGGGCAGCCATGTTATGGTGTCGAGTGCGAGCTAAGTGAGGCTGAAACAGAATATTCATGACAGAGTATCGGGTGTTCCTGAAGTCGTTCGCACCGGGGCCATATTTTTCCCCTACCCATTTCCTATCACCTATCAGGAGTGCCTCACCTGTGGCTCACCTGGAGAAATAGTCCCAAATACACCTGCAAGAGCCCCTCACCAGGTGCCTCACTAAGACACCCATCACCAGGTGCCTCACTAAGACACTCCTCACCAGGTGACTCACTAAGACACTCCTCACCAGGTGCCTCACTAAGACACCCATCACCAGGTGCCTCACTAAGACACCCATCACCAGGTGCCTCACTAAGACACCCCTCACCAGGTGCCTCACTAAGACACCCATCACCAGGTGCCTCACTAAGACACCCATCACCAGGTGCCTCACTAAGACACCCATCACCAGGTGCCTCACTAAGACACCCATCACCAGGTGCCTCACTAAGACACCCATCACCAGGTGCCTCACTAAGCCACCCCTCACCAGGTGCCTCACTAAGACACCCCTCACCAGGTGCCTCACTAAGACACCCATCACCAGGTGACTCACTAAGACACCCATCACCAGGTGACTCACTAAGACACCCATCACCAGGTGCCTCACTAAGACACCCATCACCAGGTAACTTACTCTGAGGTGTGAGGAAGCAGGAGAGTGAGGGTTGATAACCATGACTCACACATTGCTACTACACATTTGTTCTTTACACAGAAACATCCCCAAAATTATTCCACAAACTTTGTACCATTTTCTTTAACTTCACTTGAACTCAAAAACTACTCATACATTTTATTTTTAGGTTGTATGTTGTTGAATGGTCCTATGTAGGGTGAAGGATAAAGTTGGTTATCTTGAGATGATTTCGGGGCTTAGTGTCTCCGCGGCCCGGTCCTCGACCAGGCCTCCACCCCCAGGAAGCAGGCCGTGACAGCTGACTAACTCCCAGGTACCTATTTACTGCTAGGTGCTAGGTAACAGGGGCATCAGGGTGAAAGAAACTCTGCCCATGATTGGTCCTATGTAAACGCTAAGGTTGTCGGGTGGTCCTGTCTAAATAGGAAGGGAACTCTCAGGGGGAAAGCGCCACGCCATTACGACTATATAGCACTTGGAAGGGGTCAGGATAAGGATTTGAGATGGGACGAGGGAGGAAAGGAATGGTGCCTAACCACTTATGAATGGTCGGGGACTGAACGCCGACCTGCATGACGCGAGATCGTCGCTCTACCGTCCAGCCCAAGTGCTTGAGCAGTGAGAAGATGTGTGCTCAAAAACTAACAACAAAAACAAAACAAAAATTTGCTTTGACATTTGAAACAAAATTTGAGGACAAAAACTAAATTTAAAAATCAGTTCCCAATAATGTATCTTCTTTTCAATTTTGTTAATAACAAACAAATACTAAATCTAAGCTTTTTAGTTCTACCTCAAATAAGTTATGTCAGTTTCAGAATATATATACCATTGGCTTCTAAGATTCAATATTCCTTTGAATATGATTAAAGGTAAATAAGGGTATAAAGGTGAATATGATATAAAGGTTATCTTGAGATGTTTTCGGGGTTTAGTGTCCCCGCGGCCCGGTCCTCGACCAGGCCTCTACCCGCAGGAAGCGGCCCATGACAGCTGACTAACACCCAGGTACCTATTTTACTGCTAGGTAACAGGGACATAGGGTGAAAAAAACTCTGCCCATTGTTTCTTGCCGGCGACCGGGATCGAACCAAAGACCACAGGATCACAAGTCCAGCGTGCTGTCCACTCGGCCGACCGGCTCCCTCCCTCCCTAAAGAAGGTAAATATTCTTTTGAATATGATTAAAGGAAAATATTTGTGTTTCCAGACTATGACTGGACGATATAAGGTTATATATCCTCGCCTCTCATCACATTCATGCTAAAGTATTTAAAATTTATGCTTACGAACTCATCATTCGTATATAAATTTTATACAAAAATAAATTTTGTTCTATATTTTTTCTCAAATGTCAAAACTAGAAGAGGATTGCCAGCAAATTTTAAAATGAAAATGTTAATTAATTGAAGGTATATATATATGTATCAGCATCACATATGAGAGATATATAAAATTGCAATCTCTCCAACATCGACTTTCTACCTGAAGCATCATCAACCTAATTCTCTCCTTACTAGAGCATTAGACATTGTTATTTGTTGATAAGTAACTCTCAATAACATTGCTCCAATCAATATATTGATATATATATTGATATATATTGACAGTTTCATAGCTATAGGCTTAGGTTTCATAGCTATATGTTTTATATATATTCGTCCTTAGTACTAAAAATAATTAATCAGGGCGTAGGACAATGTTCAGGCGCAGGCGATGAGTCACAATAACGTGGCTAAAGTATGATGACCAGACCACACACTAGAATGTGAAGGGACGACGACGTTTCGGTCAGTCCTGGACCATTCTCAAGTCGATTGTGATGAGGAAGTGGAGACAGGCAAATTGGCACGAGAGATGAGGAGCAAAGTAAGGTGTAGTAGAGGGGCTAGTAGTAGGAACTGCAGAGGGCCTATTGGCCCATACGAGGCACTTCCTATTATAACCACCGAAAGAGAAGGAGAAAATAATGAGAAGTGGAAAACGAGGGAACGTAGGAGAAGACAAGGAACAGAAAATAGATAGAAAAGAGAAAGAAAGGAAAGAGAAAGAAAGGTAAACGGAAAGGGTAAGCTTATGTAAGGTTACGTTTGTTAGAAAGATTAGAGCATTTGAGTATATACTGTGGAAGGGAAGAGTCCACAGCAACAAAGCCAGGACTCAAGTTCATGTTAGGTACATTGTGAATTAGAGCCGAATCAACAAGACGGCGTCTGTGTAGAGTAGAGGCAGCAAAGATTATTTTGGAGGAAGACCAATCAATGGGATAATTAGAATCCCTCACATTGCAGAAGAGAGCATTGTTAGTGTCTGCAGACTTAACACTTCTCAGTCAGTAAGGTGCAGTCACAGTGAGAGGTTGTGTTAGCTGGAGCTCCGATTCTAATAACATTATTATTGCAATAATGGAAGGATTAGTGAAGGATTTGGTGAGTCTGGTTGGAGCTCTGAGAACAGAGATGGATTCCCTGCGGGAGGAGGTACGACGGCTGAGACTTCGGGAGGAAACGAAGGAGGAGGCCAGTGTTGACGGGACCTCATTAAGAAGGACTGACGGGACCAGTATTAAGAAGACCTCGTCTTGGCAAGTTGTGAAAGACAGGGGTCTTAAGAAGACCTTGGCAAAACCCGCAACTAATAGCCTACACCTTAGGACTTTTAACGCATTTGACGTATTAGAAGACTAGTGCTGTGTTGAACCTGTTGTTCAACGAGGTGGCAAAGACAAAGTAACAAGGAGCATTGAAGCGCAGGTCCCTCAAACTGCTCGAAAGGAAAAGGGAGAATCGAAGCGAATTTTGGTTGTGGGAGATTCCCAGGTGAGGTATTTAGACAGAACGTTTTGTGCCAGAGATAGGGGGAACAGATTAAGGGTTTGCTATCCGGGAGCTGGAATTGGTGATATTGTTGGAAACATGAATGATATTATGACAGGAAATGGGAACAAACCCATTATTTGTATTAGTGCAGGGGGTAATGATGTTGGACGAGTTAGGAGTGAGGAACTAATACAGAGATTCAGGACAGCCATTGAATTAGTTAGGAGCAAGGGAGGAATCCCGATCATATGTGGCATTCTTCCAAGAAAGGGACTGGGAAATGAATGGATGTCGAGGGCAATTGGTGTCAATTGCCGGATGGAAAGATATTGCAAATCAAATGCAATATCTTTCATAGACAACTGGGAACACTTCTATGGAAGAAATGAAATGTATGCTCGTGATGGGGTGCATCTATCGAGAGCTGGGGTTGTAGCTGTTGCGAACTCGTTGGAAGAAGTGGTTAGAGGTGTTTGTTTGGGTTTAAACTGTTAGCAGATAGAGGTATGGAAATTGATTGGGAGGGAGGAGATAATAAAAGTATGTGTTTGTGGGAGAAAGGAATTGGCAAAATGATCAGGGAAAGAGAAGGGTCTCAAAATAACAATTCACTTAGGGTAGATTACACTATCAGTAGATGTCTAGGAAATAAAATTAACGAATTAAATGCTCTTGTCTGCACAGAAAAAATAGATATTATTGCACTTACCGGAACGTGGGTGAATGTAGAAAAGAGAGAACTATTAGCTGAAAATCAAATAAATGGATTTAAACTATTTCCCACAGATAGATATATTAGACGAGGAAGGGGAGTAGTTAGGGACAATTTGAAATGTAGTCTCAAAGAGGGAATCAAAACTGAGCCACACACAGACTCTATTTGGATAGAATTATATGAAAAAGCAAATAATATTATAATAGGAGTTATATATAGGCCACCAAATTTAGACAGAATGGAAGCAAAGCATCTATGGGGATTTCGATGTGGATTCAATATATAACTTATTTAAGAATATTCTAAACAATGCACAGGAACGTAGTATACCATACAAATTTAATCGATCGCCATACAAATTGAATAGATCGAATACTAATGACCCAAAGTGGATAACAAAGAATTTGAAGAACCTTATAGGTAAAAAGAGAGCTTGGTACAAAAGGATTAAAAATGGGGAGGTCACTTTAGAACAGGAATTCGTACAACTGGTTAGAAATGTTAAAAAAGAGATAAGGAAAGCAAAAGGAAACTATGAAGTTCGCATAGCAGGGCAAGCAAAGACAAATCCTAAAAGAATTTTTCAGTTATATCGTACTAAGACTAGGGAAAGGATAGGTCTATTAAAAACTGAGACAGGTCAAATAACAGATAGTGATGAAGAGATGAGTAGTATTTTTAATAAATATTTTGTATCTGTATTTACTAAAGAGGAACTTAACAATATGCCTTCAGCCGAACAAGCCTATGTGGGTGGGGACGAGGACAGGTTGACGAGTTTAGCAGTTACCAGGGAGGATGTTCTTAAACAAATAGTAAAACTCAAACCAAACAAATCCCCAGCGCCGGATGAAGTGTTTGCCAGGGTGCTTAAAGAATGCAAAGAGGAGCTTTGTGACCCACTGTCAACCATATTTAATTAATAAATCAATAGAGTCAGGCAGAGTGCCAGAGTTTTGGAAAGTTGCTAATGTGATACCAGTTTTTAAGCAAGGAGATAGATCACTTGCGTCTAACTATCGACTAATTAGCCTAACGTCTATTGTGGGAAAGTTACTTGAATCTATATTAGCAAATAAAATTCGTCTTCATCCTGAAAAACATAAATTAATAATTGAGTCGCAACATGGTTTTATAAATGGTCGTTCATGTTTAGCAAATTTGTTATCTTTTTATTCTAGCATTGTTGAGGCAGTTAATAGTGGTAAGGATTGCGATGTTGTGTACCTTGACTTTAGCAAAGCTTTTGATACAGTGCCACATGAAAGACTGATTAAAAAGGTAGAGTCTCATGGTATTGGGGGTGCTATATTAAGCTGGATTAGGGCATGGCTATACCAAAGGAAACATAGAGTTAGTATAAATGGAGTCAAGTCAGAGTGGGAAAATGTTGTAAGTGGGGTGCCTCAGGGCTCTGTCCTGGGACCTCTGTTGTTTATAATATATATAAATGATTTAGATTCAGGTTTGAGTAGCAACATTTGCAAATTTGCCGATGATACGAAAATCGGTAAGGAAATTAATTCAGAGGAGGACTCACTATCACTTCAAGTTGTGATAGTCCATACCACTATCTACTAACAGTTTAAACCCAAACAAACACCTCTAACCTCTGGTTCCAACGAGTTTGCAACAGCAACAACCCCAGCCCTCGATAGATGCACCCCATCACGAGCATACATTTCATTTCTTCCATAGAAGCGTTCCCAGTTGTCTATGAAAGATATTGCATTTGATTTGCAATATCTTTCCAGCCGGCAATTGACACCAGGTGCCCTTGACATCCATTCATTTCCCACTCCCTTTCTTGGAAGAATGCCACATATGATCGGGATTCCTCCCTTGCTCCTAACTAATTCAATGGCTGTCCTAAGTCTCTGTATTAGTTCCTCACTCCTAACTCGCCCAACATCATTACCCCCTGCACTAATACAAATAATGGGTTTGTTCCCATTTCTCGTCATAATATCATTCATGTTTTCAACAATATCACCAATTCCAGCTCCCGGATAGCAAACCCTTAATCTGTTCCCCCTATCTCTGGCACAAAACGTTCTGTCTAAATACCTCACCTGGGAATCTCCCACAACCAAAATTCGCTTCGGTACCGCCCTAACTTTCTGAGCAGCCTGGGGGGCCTGCGCTCCGTCGTTCCTCGCTGATTTCCTCGCTGCAGGCGCACTACAGCACTCGTCCTCCAACACGGCAAATGAATTTGCCGTCCTTAGGGCGTCTGTAGGCGGCCTTCTTAAGGTCTTCTTAAGACTCCTGTCTTTCACTACTCTCCACGATGAGGTCTCGTCAACACTGGTCTCCTCCTTCGTTTCCTCTCGAAGTCTCAGCCGTCGTACCTCCTCCCGCAGGGAATCCATCTCTGCTCTCAGAGCTCCAACCAAACTCACCAAATCATTAACTAATCCTTCCATTATTGCAATAATAATGTTACTCCAGAGCTCCAGCTAACACAACCTCTCACTGTGACAGCACCTGACTGACTACTGACTACATATTGGCAGATGCAGTTTAATGCTGATAAATGTAAAGTTCGGAGGTTAGGTAATGATGATAGGGTTACAAGATACGAGCTAGATGGTGTTGAGATTGCGAAGTCGAATTGCGAAAGGGATCTGGGAGTTATGATTAGTAAGAATTTAAAACAAAAGGATCAATGCATAAATGTTCGTAATAAGGCAAATCGGACACTTGGATTTATTAATTGCAGCGTTAGTAACAAGACACCTGGTGTGGTTCTCAAGCTATATCTTGCTCTAGTTAGGCCCCATTTAGATTATGCAGTTCAGTTTTGGTCGCCATATTATAGAATGGATATAAATTCACTTGTACGTGTCCAGCGTAGGATGACTAAGTTAATTCCCCAAATTAGAAATGTTTCATATGAAGAAAGATTAACAAAGCTTAAATTGCATTCACTGGAAAGGCGAAGAGTTAGGGGTGTCATGATAGAGGTTTACAAGTGGGTGAATGGACATAACAAAGCGGATATTAATAGGGTATTAAAAGTATCAACACAAGACAGAACCCGAAACAATGGGTATAAATTGGATAAGTTTAGATTTAGGAAAGACTTGGATAAATACTGGTTCAGTAACAGGGTTGTTGATTTGTGGAACCAATTGCCGCATAACATTGTGGAGGTGGGGTCCCTCGATTGTTTCAAGCACGGGTTGGACATGTATATGAGTGGGATTGGGTGGTTATAAATAGGAGCTGCCTCGTATGGGCCAATAGGCCTTCTGCAGTTGTCTTTGTTCTTCTCTTGTGTTCTTTAAGTATGTCATTCAGTGTACGGCCAGTTTCGCCAAAGTATTGGAGAGGACAAGAGGAACAGGAAATAGAGTAGACACCAGCAGCATTAGAAGCAGGAGGAGCAGTATGAACTAGATTGCTACGAAATGTGTGTTAGTTTGACAAAAGGCGAGCTTAATGTCATGAGGACGAAAGGTATTTGTAAAAGTTTTGAGTTCAGATATCAAGGGAAGGCATAGTACAGTACTACTAGTGTTGGAAGCAGGTTTAGGATGAAAAAAAAATCGTTTAGCTTGAGAGTAGGCACAGTTGATGAAATGCAAAGGGTAACCAAGGCGAGAGAATGATTTGTAGATAAAGGCAATTTCAGAATCAAGAAACTGAGGGTCGCTGATGTATAGAGCGCGGAGGAAGAGAGAGACGAGGACACTTTTCTTAACAGAAAGAGGATGGTAGGAAAAGAAGTGAATGTACATGCCACTGTGCATGGGTTTGCGGTAGACAGAGAAAGAGAACCTGGACACAGAGCTGTGAACGTGAACGTCAAGAAAAGGAAGGAGAGAATTAGATTCCCACTCAACTTTGAAATGGATAGAAGGAGCCAGATTGTTAAGAGAGGAGAAGAAAGGCTGGAAAAGACTAAGGTCATGAGGCCACGAAGCAAAAATGTCATCAACATAGCGAAGCCAGAGAGAGGGACGAGTATCAATAGAAGGAAGAAGAACAGTTTCGAAGTATTCCATGTAGAAATTAGCAAGAACAGGGGAGAGAGGAGAACCCATAGTGACACCGAAAGTTTGAGTGTAATATTTACCGTTGAAAGAGAAAGAGTTAGAGTCAACACAGAGTCTAATGAGTTCATGGAAAACGTCAGTGGGAAGAAGGAGAGGAAGAAGGCCCTCAGACGCCTTCTGTCTAAGGAAAGAGAGAACATCATCGAGCGGAACATTAGTGAACAGAGAGTCGACATCAAGACTAAGCATCTTACAAGAAGGTTGCAGGCGCAGTCTTTCTATGAAGTCCTGGGAATGATGAAGGTGGGCAGGACAAAAAGTGCCAAGGTAAGGTGTCAAGGTTTTAGCGAGCCAGGAGGCAAGAGGATAGCTGACAGAGCCCCGTGGAGAATGATAGGACGAAGAGGAACACCAGGTTTATGTAATATCTAAGTGATAATATCTAAGTGAGTGCAATAATAGTGAGTCCTCCTCCGAATTAATTTCCCTACCGATTTTCGTATCATCGGCAAATTTGCAAATGTTGCTACTCAAACCTGAATCTAGATCATTTATATATATTATGAACAACAGAGGTCCCAGGACAGAGCCCTGAGGTACTCCACTAACAACATTATCCCACTCTGACTTAACCCCATTTATACTAACTCTCTGTGTCTTTTGGAATAGCCATGCCCTAATCCACGTTAATATAGCACCCCCAATACCATGAGTTTCTATTTTTTTAATTAGTCTTTCATGTGGCACTGTATCAAAAGCTTTGCTAAAGTCAAGGTACACAACATCACAATCCTTACGACTATCAACTGCCTCAACTATGCTGGAATAAAAAGTTAGCAAATTTGTTAAACATGAACGGCCATTTGTAAAACCATGTTGCGACTCATTTATTAATTTATGTTTTTCAAGATGGAGACGAATTGTATTTGCAATTATTGATTCAAGTAACTTTCCCACAATAGACGTTAGGCTAATTGGCCGATAGTTTTCGTCAAACTAACACACTTCGTAGCAATCTAGTTCATACTGCTCCTCCTGCTTCTAATGCTGCTGGTGTCTACTCTATTTCCTGTTCGTCTTGTCCTCTCCAATACTTTGGCGAAACTTGCCGTACACTGAATGACATACTTAAAGAACACAAGAGAAGTGTTAAGTCTGCAGACACTAACAATGCTCTCTTCTGCCATGTGAGGGATTCTAATCATCCCATTGATTGATCTTCCTCCAAAATAATCTTTCCTGCCTCTACTCTACACAGACGCCGTCTTGTTGATTCGGCTCTAATACACAATGTACCTAACATGAACATGAGTCCTGGCTTTGTTGCTGTGGACTCTTCCTTTCCACAGTATATACTCAAATGCTCTAATCTTTCTAACAAATGTAACCTTACATAAGCTAACCCTTTCCATTTACCTTTCTTTCTCTTTCCATTCTTTCTCTTTTCTATCTTTTTTCTATTCCTTGTCTTCTCCTCGTTCCCTCTCTCTCTCTCTCTCTCTCTCTCTCTCTCTCTCTCTCTCTCTCTCTCTCTCTCTCTCTCTCTCTCTCTCTCTCTCTCTCTCTCTCTCTCTTTCTCTCTCTCTCTCTCTCTCTCTCTCTCTCTCTCTCTCTCTCTCTCTCTCTCTCTCTTTCTCTCTCTCTCTCTCTCTCTCTCTCTCTCTCTCTCTCTCTCTCTCTCTCTCTCTCTCTCTCTCTCTCTCTCTCTCTCTCTCTCTCTCTCTCTCTCTCTCTCTCTAGTTATGTAGGTATGTAAATAAAGCTATGCTGGGTAATTGTCCTGAGAGTTATTACAGAATGATGAGTGGATAAATCTGATGAACAATGAACATGAAGTAATGATGAATACGAGGGGTTGCCCTATTTCACTACTATTGATATTATTCTTTATAAATGTAGCTAATGATATTTTCATGTGAGGAGAGATGAAATTTTCAGTGTTGACGATTAGTGATTAATCATTAACAGTGAACACATACGAACAAGATTAATTAATTATTAAAAAGACTGCAAATAATTAAGAGTTATTTTGACAGAGTAGAAAATCTTAATTCTGTGGCCACTGATTACCATGAAATAAGACCTTTCATACGTGTCTATGTATTGCTGAATTTGAAACACGAATTTTCTCAATCTTTCGTACATTTCTTTTCACTGTTGGAGGTAAATCAAAAATCAATTCTCCAAAATTCATTTTTATTTCTAGTCTGACGCGACACGAGCGCGTTTCGTAAAACTTATTACATTTTCAAAGACTTTAGTTTACAAATACACAACTGAATAGAACTTACGCATCTCCGATTTTATATATCTACATTTGAGTGAGGTGGATGGGGTGAGGTGGCATTAATAGGGTATTAATTTCATCAACACAAGAGAGAACAAGAGGTGGTATTAATAGGGTATTAATTTCATCAACACAAGACAGAACACGAAACAATGGGTATTGAATAGAAGTGTTTGTAGAAAGCCTATTGGTCCATATTTCTTGATGCTTCTATATTGGAGCGGAGTCTTGAGGTGGGTAGAATATAGTTGTGCATTAATTGGCTGTTGATTGCTGGTGTTGACTTCTTGATGTGTAGTGCCTCGCAAACGTCAAGCCGCCTGCTATCGCCGTATCTATCGATGATTTCTGTGTTGTTTACTAGGATTTCTCTGGCGATGGTTTGGTTGTGGGAAGAGATTATATGTTCCTTAATGGAGCCCTGTTGCTTATGCATCGTTAAACGCCTAGAAAGAGATGTTGTTGTCTTGCTTATGTACTGGGTTTTTTGGAGCTTACAGTCCCCAAGAGGGCATTTGAAGGCATAGACGACGTTAGTCTCTTTTAAAGCGTTCTGTTTTGTGTCTGGAGAGTTTCTCATAAGTAGGCTGGCCGTTTTTCTGGTTTTATAGTAAATCGTCAGTTGTATCCTCTGATTTTTGTCTGTAGAGATAACATTTCTATTAACAATATCTTTCAGGACCCTTTCCTCCGTTTTATGAGCAATGGAAAAGAAGTTCCTGCAAAATAGTCTAATAGGGGGTATAGGTGTTGTGTTAGTTGTCTCTTCAGAGGTTGCATGGCGTTTCACTTTCCTTCTAATGATGTCTTCGACGAAACCATTGGAGAAGCCGTTGTTGACTAGGACCTGCCTTACCCTACAGAGTTCTTCGTCGACTTGCTTCCATTCTGAGCTGTGGCTGAGAGCACGGTCGACCTATGCGTTAACAACACTCCTCTTGTACCTGTCTGGGCAGTCGCTGTTGGCATCTAGGCACGTTCCTATGTTCGTTTCCTTAGTGTAGACTGCAGTGTGGAAACCTCCGCTCTTTTCCATGACTGTTACATCTAGATAGGGCAGCTTCCCATCCTTTTCCATCTCGTAAGTGAAACGCAACACGGAACTCTGCTCAAATGCCTCCTTCAGCTCATGCAGATGTCTGACATCAGGTACCTGTGTAAAAATGTCGTCAACATACCTGCAGTATATGGCCGGTTTCAAGTTCATGTCGACTAAGACTTTTTGCTCGATGGTTCCCATGTAGAAGTTTGCAAACAGGACACCTAGGGGAGAACCCATGGCGACCCCATCTACTTGCTTATACATGTGCCCATCCGGGCTCAAGAAGGGTGCCTCTTTAGTACAAGCTTGGAGTAGTTTCCTCAGAATATTTTCTGGTATGTCAAGAGGAGTACAGACTGGATCATGATACACTCTGTCGGCTATCATCCCGATTGTCTCGTCCACAGGTACGTTGGTAAACAGCGATTCCACGTCCAACGAGGCTCTTATCCCTGTGGCCCGTGTGCCCTGCAGTAAGTCAACAAATTCCTTTGGAGACTTCAGGCTGAAGGCGCAAGGAACATAAGGAGTTAGCAGGCCGTTGAGTCGCTTCGTCAGTCTGTACGCGGGTGTGGGTATCTGGCTAATGATTGGCCGAAGTGGGTTTCCAGGCTTGTGTGTCTTGACATTTCCATACACATATCCAGGTTTATATTCCCCAATGATCTTTGGCAGGTGGAGTCCGGATTTTTTGGCGTTCACAGTTTCGATCAGTTTGTTGACCTTTGCTTTTAATTCGGCTGTAGTGTCCTTCGTTACCCTTTGGAACTTAGTTTGGTCAGAGAGTATGATGTTCATTTTCGCCAGATATTCGTCTTTTTTAAGAATGACATATATTGGCGACTTGTCACCTCTCCTGACAACTATCTCCTTGTTCTCACGAAGGCATTTAGTTGCCGCTTTGAGCTCGGGGGACAGTATGGTGCTTCTGTAATTGCCTCGATTCTTTCCTCCTTCTGCAATAAGTTCTGCTTGTAAGGTATCTTTGGTAGTGACCTTCTTTTGTGTGTCGAGGTCGAATATGTCGTCCAACTCTACTTTCCGGGCCATCTCACTCGGACTGGACATAACATGACCGTTTATGCCCAGATTTAGGAGAGTGACTTGGTCCTCAGTGAGGTTAATTCCTGCACGGTTCAGGAAGCCATCTCTTGGTCGTGGAATTGCCATAGGTCCTCCATATAATGTTGTTAGTTTCTTGATAATCCTTGTTTCAGTGCTGAGGTGATGTTGGTCTGTGAGGATGTCGAGGTGTTGTTCAATGCGGGTACGGATACTTTCGTCGATGTTGCTATATATATATATATATATATATATATATATATATATATATATATATATATATATATATATATATATATATATATATATATATATATATATATGTATAAATATATATATATATATATATATATATATATATATATATATATATATATATATATATATATATATATATTTGAACCTGAACTGTTCTATCTTCTCCTGTCTAGAAAGATAGGAGATGGGCAGGAAAGGTGGTGAAGGGTAGGGAAGGTGGTGAAGGGTAGGGAAGGTGGTGAAGGGTAGGGAAGGTGGTGAAGGGTAAGGAAGGTGGTGAAGGGTAGGGAAGGTGGTGAAGGGTAGGGAAGGTGGTGAAGGGTAGGGAAGGTGGTGAAGGGTAGGGAAGGTGGTGAAGGGTAAGGAAGCCTTAATCCGCTTGACCATCACGGCCATGGTGAAATGCTATCCCCAAGATTACCATCCGAGTTGCCGTCGGGGAAGTGGCTCAAATAGCCTCGGCTATCACTTCCTTTTGACGGCCGTGATGGTCAAGCGGATTAAGGCGCCCTGTAGTTACCAGTTGCGTTGCTTCTGGGAGTATGGGTTCGAGTCACTTCTGGGGTGTGAGTTTTCATTCGCATATAGTCCTTGGGACCATTCAGGCTTGTTCGCATTTGTGTTCCTCACGTGTGCCCCAAAGAATGAGGTGATTTGGTGAAATGCTATGCCCAAGATTACCATCCGAGTTGCCGTCGGGGAAGTGGCTCAAATAGCCTCGGCTATCACTTCCTTTTGACGGCCGTGATGGTCAAGCGGATTAAGGCGCCCTGTAGTTACCAGTTGCGTTGCTTCTGGGAGTATGGGTTCGAGTCACTTCTGGGGTGTGAGTTTTCATTCGCATATAGTCCTGGGGACCATTCAGGCTTGTTCGCATTTGTGTTCCTCACGTGTGCCCCAAAGAATGAGGTGATTTGGTGAAATGCTATGCCCAAGATTACCATCCGAGTTGCCGTCGGGGAAGTGGCTCAAATAGCCTCGGCTATCACTTCCTTTTGACGGCCGTGATGGTCAAGCGGATTAAGGCGCCCTGTAGTTACCAGTTGCGTTGCTTCTGGGAGTATGGGTTCGAGTCACTTCTGGGGTGTGAGTTTTCATTCATATATATATATATATATATATATATATATATATATATATATATATATATATATATATATATATATATATATATATATATATATATATATATATATATGTCTATAGGTATATATAGAGTCTATAGACCTCCTATTTGGGCTACACTGAAAGCTTTCGGGGCTCTTGGCTGCCCCTGATATACACTGACTCTTGGGCAATCCTTCTCTACACTGACAACACCCAAAACCTCTACTTATCTGGGCTACAGTGACGGATTGTAGTCTCAGTGACTACATTCCGTAGTCACAGTGACCACAATGATTACTCAGTACAGTCTACAATGACTCAGATTGTATTCTGAACCTAAGCTTCCCTAGTCTACACCCCTGAATCTCATGTCCCCCTTGGTCTTCACTCAGTGTTTGGGATTCTCTGGCCAACACCCAGAGTTCAGAAACCACTGCATCCTGCACTTTGGGTGTATGAGAAATTCGCCTCCTATTTCCCCCATTCTTACTGCAGTTCTCTCTCCTTTTATTCCTCCTGTCCTGTTTCCCATTGTGCAAAAAATATTATGTGGGAAAACACATATACTTAAAACCATTTTTGTTCTCTTAGAAACGCTGCTTGAATTTATTTTCTTATATATATCAAAACATTAAGGCATATAACGCCTGCAACACCCACAGGAGAGAATCCTTGAAGCTGCAACCTTGCAACCCACGACGGGTCGTAAAAGGCTTTGAAAAGAATCTGCCACAGAATATTAACAAAGTTCTCCAGCAATATTCTGCATACATCAGGAGCAAAAGTTACTCAAAGGAGAATGATATTTTCCCTGAAGCAAAACTCCTAAAATGTTGCATCTAGAGATCAGCAGGTCATAAGTAGGTGGAGACAATTCAGTCACATATATAAGTAGCTGAAAATACAATTATTATGTAATAAAGTGAATTAAGCATGAATCAGAGAAGCTGAATCACTATATATATTTACCGTGACTAGATGATGAGACTAGAACCTCTACCACGAGTAATAGATGGGAACACTGGCACTATCGTGGATAGTTGAAGAGTTCTACCACGTTGATTCAAAGCCGATAACAGATCGGAAAAGTTGACGTAAGCACTCTATTGACAATCAATCCCCGCTTTCAGACGTCATACCAGTCGCTGGGATTCAGAATATAAGCCGATAATTCTTAAAGAGGAGCAGCGGGGTTGATCAATCACCCAATTACACTCCCCATATAATAATAAATCACCATGAAAAGTCCCTTAAGGCTAGACAAAGCAACTGTCTTGCAACTGCAGTAAAACAAAACAGATATACAGACGAGGAGTCACAATAACGTGGCTTAAATATGCCAGGTCCAGGATGGACCGAAACGTCGTCGTCCCTTCACTTTCTAATGTGTAGTTTGGTCAACAAAACAGATATCCTCTCTTATAGATACATGGATAGAATATATATATATATATATATATATATATATATATATATATATATATATATATATATATATATATATATATATATATATATATATATATATATATATATATATATATTTGAGTGAGGTGGATAGGGTGAGGTGGTATTAATAGGGTATTAAATTCATCAACACAAGACAGAAAGTCTTTGAAATTGCAATAAGTTATTACAAAATGCGTTCAAATGTTGCGTCAGACTTGAAATAAAAATGAATTTTGGAGAACTGATTTTTCAATTACCATCGACAGTGAAAAGAACTATAATAAATATTGAGAAAATTCGTGTTAGAAATATTAATCTTACTTCTTCGGTCATATTTAATAATATATGTCTACAGGAAAGACTGCTACCAAATATATATATATATATATATATATATATATATATATATATATATATATATATATATATATATATATATATATATATATATATATATATATATATAGATATATATATATATATATATATATATATATATATATATATATGCATATATATATATATATATATATATATACATATATATATATATATACATATATATATATATATATATATATATATATATATATATATATATATATATATATATATATATATATATATATATATATATATATATATGTCGTACCTAATAGCCAGAACGCACTTCTCAGCCTACTATTCAAGGCCCGATTTGCCTAATAAGCCAAGTTTTCATGAATTAATGTTTTTTCGTCTACCTAACCTACCTAACCTAACCTAACCTAGCTTTTTTTGGCTACCTAACCTAACCTTACCTATAAATATAGGTTAGGTTAGGTTAGGTAGGGTTGGTTAGGTTCGGTCATATATCTACGTTAATTTTAACTCCAATAAAAAAAAATTGACCTCATACATAGAGAAAAGGGTTGCTTTATCATTTCATAAGAAAAAAATTATAGTAAATATATTAATTCAGGAAAACTTGGCTAATTAGGCAAATCGGGCCTTGAATAGTAGGCTGAGAAGTGAGTTCTGGCTACTAGGTACGACATATATATATATATATATATATATATATATATATATATATATATATATATATATATATATATATATATATATATATATATATATAATGCTCCGAGGACATTATCAGGTGGGGAGTTTGACTGGGGTGGTACATCTGTCATATGATAACGCAGGTGTCCTAAGGCCAGCTCAGCGTGGACAGAAACCTCGCGTAGAGCAAGGTTCTACATATATATATATATATATATATATATATATATATATATATATATATATATATTGTGACGATAATCTCCTTCAAGAGAGATTGAGCCTGCTCTTCCCTCCTAAGTTCGTCGCTATACATCCCTATACAACTAATATGGAAGAAATATCCAACAAATACAACACCAAGGTTTGCCAGAGCGCAAACGTATTCAGCACCAGAAACACCTGCTCCACCTCGAACCACCAAACTACCTGTCCGTCGCCTGCTCATCGCTGATAGGCTGGTGGTCAGTCGCACCTGCTTCCTCCACCCGCCACACTACCTGATGTCTGGGGCCACCAAGACCTACAGACCTCAGAATATCCCGTGCTTTCCACAAGTTAACACGTCTCGTTGGTAGACTAAGCTCTGGCTTACGTGTACTAAGAGAGGTGGCAGCTTAAAGCCAATATTCCTGCATCCATATATCTTATTGTATATTGTTCACTTGTTATTACTCACTTGTCTTAACGTAACTTTTCATTTTGCCATTTGATTATTCTTATTATTTTGATTGATTGATTTTATGTTTCAATTTGTATGTCCATTTTATTCATGTTTTGCTTTTCTAACGTTATTAAAATCTCATTGTTAAATTTACTTGTGTTTTGTGTGTCTTCCCATTACCTTACACAGACGAAGTTCCAGATTTTCTCTTTTTTGTTTCTTTATGTGACAAGGCCATACCCCTAGCTTTTGAAACAGCCGAACACCAACGCGTTACCGTCACAATATATATATATATATATATATATATATATATATATATATATATATATATATATATATATATATATATATATATATATATATATATACATATATATATATATATATATATAAGTTCCAGATTTTCTCTTTTTTGTTTCTTTATGTGATGAGGCCATACCCTAGCTTTTGAAACAGCCGAACACTAACGCGTTACGGTCACAATATATATATATATATATATATATATATATATATATATATATATATATATATATATATATATATATATATATATATATATATATATATATATATATATATATATATATATATATATATATATATATTATTAAATATGACCGAAAAAGTAAGATTAATAATTCTAACACGAATTTTCTCAATCTTTCGTACATTTCTTTTTACTGTTGGAGGTAAATCAAAAATCAATTCTCCAAAATTCCTTTTTATTTCTAGTCTGACGCGACACGAGCGCGTTTCGTAAAACTTATTACATTTTCAAAGACTTTAGTTCACAAATACACAACTGAATAGAACTTACGCATCTCCGATTTTATATCTACATTTGAGTGAGGTGGAAGGGGTGATGTGGCATTAACACAAGACAGAACAAGATGTGGCATTAATAGGGTATTAATTTCATCAACACAAGACAGAACAAAAGTATTAATAGGGTATTAATTTCATCAACACAAGATAGAACACGAAACAATGGATATTGAATAGAAGTGTTTGTAGAAAGCCTATTGGTCCATATTCCTTGATGCTTCTATATTGGAGCGGAGTCTTGAGGTGGGTAGAATATAGTTGTGCAATAATTGGCTGTTGATTGCTGGAGTTGACTTCTTGATGTGTAGTGCCTCGCAAACGTGTTAGTTGTCTCTTCAGAGGTGCCTCTGAAGAGACAACTAACACAACACCTATACCCCCTATTAGACTATTTTACAGGAACTTCTTTTCCACAGCTCATAAAACGGAGGAAAGGGTCCTGAAAGATATTGTTAATAGAAACGTTATCCCTACAGACAAAAATCAGAGGATACAACTGACGATTTACTATAAAACCAGAAAAACGGCCAGCCTACTCATGAGAAACTCTCCAGACACAAAACAGAACGCTTTAAAAGAGACTAACGTCGTCTATGCCTTCAAATGCCCTCTTGGGGACTGTAAGCTCCAAAAAACTCAGTATATAGGCAAGACAACAACATCTCTTTCTAGGCGTTTAACGATGCATAAGCAACAGGGCTCCATTAAGGAACATATAATCTCTTCCCACAACCAAACCATCGCCAGAGAAATCCTAGTAAACAACACAGAAATCATCGATAGATACAGCGATAGCAGGCGGCTTGACGTTTGCGAGGCACTACACATCAAGAAGTCAACACCAGCAATCAACAGCCAATTATTGCACAACTATATTCTACCCACCTCAAGACTCCGCTCCAATATAGAAGCATCAAGAAATATGGACCAATAGGCTTTCTACAAACACTTCTATTCAATATCCATTGTTTCGTGTTCTGTCTTGTGTTGATGAAATTAATACCCTATTAATACTCTTGTTCTGTCTTGTGTTGATGAAATTAATACCCTATTAATGCCACATCTTGTTCTGTCTTGTGTTAATGCCACATCACCCCTTCCACCTCACACAAATGTAGATATAAAATCGGAGATGCGTAAGTTCTATTCAGTTGTGTATTTGTGAACTAAAGTCTTTGAAAATGTAATAAGTTTTACGAAACGCGCTCGTGTCGCATCAGACTAGAAATAAAAATGAATTTTGGAGAATTGATTTTTGATTTACCTCCAACAGTGAAAAGAAATGTACGAAAGATTGAGAAAATTCGTGTTAGAATTATTAAGCTTACTTTTTCGGTCATATTTAATAATATATGTCTACAGGAAAGACTGCTACCAAAATATACAAATATATATATATATATATATATATATATATGCAATTGACGATCACAAAACACTGATCATTTTATGCGGAAAATCCACAGAGAAATATGAAATGAGGTGAACGTTTCGGCTTTGTTAAAGCCTTTGTCAACACCAGACTGACTCAGTCTGGTGTTGACAAAGGCTTTAACAAAGCCGAAACATTCACCTCATTTCATATTTCTCTGTGGATTTTCTGCATATATATATATATATATATATATATATATATATATATATATATATATATATATATATATATATATATATATATATATATGTCGTACCTAGTAGCCAGAACGCAATTCTCAGCCTACTTTGCAAGGATCGATTTGCCTAATAAGCCAAGTTTTCCTGAATTAATATGTTTTCTCTAATTTTTTTTCTTATGAAATGATAAAGCTACCCATTTCATTTTGTATGAGGTCAATTTATTTTTTATTGGAGTTAAAATTAACGTAGATATATGACCGAACCTAACCAACCCTACCTAACCTAACCTAACCTATCTTTATAGGTTAGGTTTGGTTAGGTAGCCGAAAAAGTTAGGTTAGGTTAGGTTAGGTAATCGACAAAGCATTAATTAATGAAAACTAGGCTTATTAGGCAAATCGGGCCTTGTATAGTAGGCTGAGAAGTGCGTTCTGGCTACTAGGTACGACACACATATATATATATATATATATGTCGTACCAAGTAGCCAGAACGCACTTCTCAGCCTACTATGCAACGCCTGATTTGCCTAATAAGCCAAGTTTTCATGAATTATTTGTTTTTCGACTACCTAACCTAACCTAACCTAACTTTTTCGGCTACCTAACCTAATCTAACCTATAAAGATAGGTTAGGTTAGGTTAGGTAGGGTTGGTTAGGTTCGGTCATATATCTACGTTAATTTTAACTCCAAGAAAAAAAAATTGACCTCATACATAATGAAATGGGTAGCTTTATCATTTCATAAGAAAAAAAATTCGAGAAAATATATTAATTCAGGAAAACGTGGCTTATTAGGCAAATCGGGCCTTGCATAGTAGGCTGAGAAGTGCGTTCTGGCTACTAGGTACGACATATATATATATATATATATATATATATATATATACATATGTCGTACCTAGTAGCCAGAATGCACTTCTCGGCCTACTATGCAAGGCCCGATTTGCCTAATAAGCCAAGTTTTCCGGAATTATTATATTTTCTCTATTTTTTTCTTATGAAATGATAAAGCTACCCATTTCATCATGTATGAGATCATTTTTTTTTATTGGTGTTAAAATTAACGTAGATATATGACCGAACCTAACCAACCCTACCTAACCTAACCGAACCTATCTTTATAGGTTAGGTTAGGTTAGGTAGCTGAAAACGTTAGGTTAGGTTAGGTAGGTTAGATAGTCGAAAAACAATTAATTCATGAAAACTCTGCTTATTAGGCAAATCGGGCCTTGCATAGTAGGCCGAGAAGTGCGTTCTGGCTACTAGGTACGACATATATATATATATATATATATATATATATATATATATATATATATATATATATATATATATATATATATATATATATATATATATGGATAGATAACAGCTTACAAAATGAATAATACAAACCTTCGAGATATGTTTCGTGTCTAAATTTCCACTACTCATGCAGGCATATGAGAGAGAGAGAGAGAGAGAAAGAGAGAGAGAGAGAGAGAGAGAGAGAGAGAGAGAGAGAGAGAGAGAGAGAGAGAGAGAGAGATAGAGAGAGAGAGAGAGCGGGGTAACGCTAATGAAACAATTCTAAATCAAGCGAGAGTATTGTTTCATCCTGGGATCTGATTCCATCCCTAGAGTGAAACACGCTCAGATTGCACCAGCTACTGCAGTCAGACTCTGCAGGATGACAGTCTTTCCACCTTGATGTCATCGAGGGAATTATGGGCTATTTATACCCGTGCCAGCTCTTGGGGTGGCTGAATCTTCATCAATCAATCTACAGAAATTCTCTGGTAATTATTTTTTTTTATTTTCTGGGGGGGGGGACAAAAGACCCATATACATAAGTGTGAGGTTGACTAATTAGTGAACCATATACAGCAACTAATTCTCAGGTTCCTAATAAGTAGTTATTTAAGAGAGGAGGCATTTGGTGAGAGGGAATGTGGCCCAAATAGCTCTGTCCTGCCACAAGAATTAAACCAGAGACAGTTGGGTTGTGAGGTGACTCGGTGACTTTGGGCAGACACGTGTGGTTTTGGCTTCCATATTCTGGGAAATATTACGTTTATTAACTTAGAATTAACGTAGGGAAAGTTAGCAATACTAAGGAAATTCCGTTAGGTGTTGCCCCTTCCCTCCTATAAGACGCACACACACACACGCACTCAAACATACACCAGTAGATTGATTGTTGAGAGGCGGGACCAAAGAGCCAAAGCTCAACGCCTGTAAGCACAACTAGGTGAGTATACACACACACACACACACACGTACACACCCACCCACACACACGGCAAGTCCCAGAAATAAGAGGCATGAGTTACGAGGAAAGGCTGAGGGAACTGCACCTCACATCGCTGGAAGACAGAAGAGCCCGAGGAGACATGATCACCACATACAAAATTCTCAGTGAAATTGACAGAGAGAGAAATTGACAGAGGTCGGCAAGGATGGAGTATTTAACACGGGTGGTACACACACAAGGGGACACAGGTGGAAGCTGAGTACCCAAATGAACCACAGAGATATTAGAAAGAACGTTTTCAGTGTCAGAGTAGTTAGTAAATGAAATGCACTAGGAGGTGATGTAGTGGAGGCTGACTCCATTCACAGTGTCAAATGTAGATATGATAGAGCTCGAGAAGCTCAGGAATCTGTACACCAGTTGATTGACGGTTGAGAGGCGGGACCAAAGAGCCAAACGAAAACAATAGTGTAAAAGATATGTAATAACCTGGAGTTTCTCAGTGACGGGAAAGGTATGGACAAAGATGACACGCTCTCCCTCCGGATTGCCTGTTGAACGCGCTGGAATGCAAAATTGTAGAGCCTTTTGATCTCACCTTGTTAGATGAGGCATGAACCCAGGTCTTTGAAAAACATTTTTCTCTCTCGCTTGCCAGAGCTCAGGTTCTGAAAGCTCTTGATTCTATTGAGGCAAAGTTGCACGAATGGTGCAGACACGTATTCTTTATTAATTCGTTCTTCTGTAATAGTCCCCTCTTGCTCCTCATGTGCTGCCCAACACCGATGCAGATGCAAATCATTTCCTTAATGACTTGGTCAATTTGAAAGGAGGAGACATATTTTAGAATTTTGAGTCTGATAATTGGTGACACATGACATAGACTGTTTGTATTGTGTGGTAAAGTACGTCAGGACAAGCTAATTGGTCTGGAGATCAGTTTTGAGCACATCATCTGTTCCTGGTAAAACTAAAACTTAAATGAAATGCAATTAAGCTGGATTTTTTTTTTTTAGCATATGCGAACCAATTTTTTTTTTAAGGAATGTATTAGTAAATTTGACAGATGTAGTTCAGGTGATTTCATACCCTCTCGTTAATTGTACTTATTGACGAAAATTTGATCAGGAATCAACACTAAGCTATACATATATTGAAGACATAGTTCTTGTGTTTTTTATGATTTAATTGCCTATTTACTAATTGAATAGAGATATCAGGTTTAAGGAAATGTGTCAAAATATATCGTCCTGTATGGGATTCGAGTTAGGGTCGAATAAGTTGAGAATCGCCTGCGACTGGAGGTCACCCCCGTCATGAATTTGGTTTTTAATATATTAATTACAGATCTTAAAGTATGTAAACCCACAAACCAGGAGGCCTGGTCAGAGACCGGGCCGCGGGGACGTTGATCCCCGAGTAACCACACGGCGACCAAGGTAACTCATTACTCAAGGAGGTTTTGAAGTTTTTGCTCTGGTTAATGTCTGTTGATGCCACCCCACACTGAGCACAAGCAAAATCTGATTGTGCTCTATCTTCCTGGCTACCGCCATTCCTTTCTCCGTCTCTTTTTGCCTCTGACTGCTTGGTGGGTGTCTCCTCGAACCAGAAGACACCTTTCTGATCAGTCTGCGGCCAGTGTGGCAAGATTGACTTCCATGGCCTTCAGGTCCCTCTTGGTCAGGTCTTTGTAGCTCTACACTTGCCTGTTGGACTTATTCCACGCACGTCCAACTCAGTACAGGAGATCCTTGTTGGGGATCCTGCCATCGCCCATTCCCACCACGTGCCCAAACTACTGCATTTATCTTGTTAGTAAACACTAACTATCGCTGCTTTCCTATCAACGGCTATGGAGTGGGAGGAGTAGAAATCTAGCACGCTTCATCTGATCCAAATTCATATACATCACTCCAACCATATAAAACCATAAAATAACATATTTTTATAGGTTATTCACTTTTATAAGTACACATAAACATATTTCAGGCACACATCAGCTGCTGATGTACGTTCCTGGACATATACATTCCCCTAGACGTACATACATCCCGCTAGACGTACATACGTCTCCAGTTTTTCGTAGACGGAGTGTGTTGCTTTTGCTACTGGTGCATTACTAGTGGTTAGGTTGCCGGCTGCTCAGGGGTTGGTTCAGGCATTGGCGTTGGTGGCCGTGGGCATAGTGCAACAGCCTCGGTTGCAGGACCAGTTGCAGGGTCGGTGGGTTGCACTGGAGTGGCAGAAGTAGTGTTGCTCGTGAAGGGGTATTCTTTACCTGCTCTTGAGTCTTGACAGACACAGTTTACATGTTCATGAGTCTTGACAAACACTAGACGTTTTCTGTGACAAAAAAACACAGCTACTTTGCCCAACTGCCCAACTTTGAGTTTATTTGTGCCAGTAACCAAAAAAAAATTATAATCATTCCCTTTGTGGGAATTTTTTACCCACCATATCTAATAATCATCTAAAAAATGTATAATTTCTATATCATATCAAAATCAAATCCGAATCATTATAGATTCATTATACATCTTGATCCTAGATGACAATGTCAATGTCAAAGTTAACAATTGCTTGCTTAGTTATTTTAATTTTGGTATATTAATTGGCCAATTGTATGCTTGTATGACTTTAATATGCTATAAGTCTGTCTGTCGGTTATAAAGTATGGCAACGCCTCATATCTCAGTAAGTTTATTAATATTGTTGTGCAGCAGTTGACTCTTTAAGCACCATCACCTCATGAGTGTCCATGGTGTAAGAAAAGATTGTCACTGTAAACAAAGTCTCATGAGTGTCCATTGTGTGGGAAAAGATTCAATCAAGCTGACTGTACCTCATCATATAAATTGAATAAATATGTGTATATATACTTGAATATATAAATTAAGTTAACAATTGCTTGCTTAGTTATTTTTAAGTTTTCATATAAGTTCATTTAGTTGAATATAATTTCTAGTACTTAGTTAACAGTAATTAAACTACATTTAAGGTCATTTGTCATACTTTTACAAATTAAATTGTTGTTTATAGTATAAGAATATATTGGCTGTTAATAGTTATGGTGCTAGGATAGACTAGTATATGTTTAAATCTCTAATTTAAATAGAGCCAGTGTTCAGTCTTATAAGTGAATTTATTAAATCTTATCCTTGTATAAAATACAAGCTGATGTGAGATACCTGTCGGCAGGTGGACTGTGGATCTTCAATCAACCTATCAACTAAATCATTCACCCCACCTGCCCCTTACAGCCCACAATCTGTCATTAGAAAAAGAGGAGCTAGGATTTACGACCCTAGCTAGAGACTTTAGTTGAATAAATTTGCAGACAGTAATTTTATATTTAGTTCAGTACAAGTCCCTGGTAGTCTCCTCTCATATCAATCTCGACAGGTTTTTCCCACATATATGGTCCTTTGTACCTAGATATTTATAGTCCTTCGTTTATCGAATATTATTCCAGCAAATAAATAAGAAACGTGTTGATTTTGCATTGGAAAAGTTTTTACATATTCTAGCCTAACAACCAATATTTATCATAGCTATATATCTAAGTAAACAAATTGTTTGCAGTGGCTTAAGCCACCATATCCATTACCTATTAAGCATTCATAGAATACTAGTAATTGTTCTGTGTTAAGAAACCACAGTACTTAATTTTATCTGTGTCACAGACACAACTCATCTTAATCATACATACCATTATATACCTTACTTATGGTAACATATATACATACTTAGGTGTATTATCTAGCATTATCTCTAATCAACTGATTTTCAGAGCTGGTCATTAAATATTAGTCTTTAAAAAGTGTTTTTATCACTGTAAGAGCATTTCATTACACTCTAAACATAATCAATTGTATCAAACCCTATTACAGGTAAAACCAGTAGGCATACTACTGTATTTTATCAAACAACTACTAGGGTAATAGATCTTGTAATGATTTTGCAAAAATAGTGCCATTTACTATTTTTAAAAAATTATTACAAGATTTACTGAGTTGGCGCATATCGTCCATTCGGATCACAAACCAAATTATTACAGTACTTTTGACAATTAATCACCTGCTACATCCAGATTCCAGGGAGGAAATGAAGGACGATCTTTGGAATCATTACCTAAGTAGACAGGAAAGCTCATTTATCAAAATACATTAACATCATACATATTTATCAAAAAAAGAGAAAATTCTTGGAATCTCCGAAACTCGGAAAAGGTGAAAATGGCTGACAGTATTCCACCAGCAGCTGAAACAGGAAATAGGAGGACACTTAATGGTCTACAAAATTACCTAACTCAACTGATTGACAAATGTCAAAAGTTGGCTAGACAACCATCGCCTGATTTAATAATTCTGAATACCAGAGTAAAAGCGGCTGTTGAAAAGTATGGACAAATCAAATGCCATGCTGAGATTTATCTAACAGAAATGGCTATAGCAGATTTAACCCGAAGGGAACTTGAGGAAATCGTTGCTGAAATGACAATGTATGAAGATAAAATCTAAGATCAACTTGATCCTTTAATCAAACAAATATTTCAAGCAGGAACCCAATCCAATGTGAGCTCATCCACTCAGCAGGGCAATGCAACTATCACATATATAGCAGCAGAGCTCCCAAAGGTACATTTACCATATTTTGAGGGCAAGGATGAAGACGATTGGGATACCTTCTGGAGAGCCTTTAATTCTATAATAAACTCCAAGGCTTCTCACAAAAAGGCGACAAAGTTTCAATATTTGCAAGGCCAGTTACGGGGAGAGGCAAGGCCGGTCATTGCTAATTTCTCATTAACAGATGATGATTACGACCATGCCCTACAGTTGTTACAAGATAACTACAGTGATAAGGAGACTGCAATTGCCCGTCTCTCATACAAATTATTGGAATTATCCTCTCCAAATAAAAGTTATGAGTCACTACAATCATTTCGATTGTCTATCAAATCAATCATCAAAGCCCTCAGTACAAAAGTACCTGTAGGAAATGTAGAGTGGCTTACAAAGTTAATCATTCAAAGGAAACTTCCTAATGAGGTCATAGACAGCCTATGCACTCATTATAACACCAACATCCTTATCACAAAACCAAATCTTTGATGGACTTCGAGCTTACGTACAAAGATTACAAAGCCGAGGAAAACTTAGATCACATGAAAAAATCCCTTAAGGTGAATCCACAGACAAAAACAAAAATGTCAAAACTGGCTGTCAAAAATCAAGGGAACAAAACTCCTCTTCTGCAAAGTGGAAACAGAGTAATGTTGGCTCTTATGCTATATCCCCCACAGTTAACAGAACTGTAGGAAATCAAGCTCCCAAGACAGATAAGACAAAAGAAGCTGCAAGTGCCCCAAAATGTTTATTCTGTCAAGAAGCACATACCATTTATCAATGCACAGTTTATGAAGACCGTGTCAGTCGAATCAATCGACTGAAATCTCTGAACAGGTGCATCCGTTGTCTATGGAAGCACGATACAAGTGAATGTAACACTCAATTGAAGAACTGCCAGTATTGTCATAAAAGTGTACATCACACAGCACTCTGTGGTGATATCAACACTCAATCCAGATCACAGACATCCAATAATCAACCTGCATCTCAGGCAAAGCCAAAAAATGATAATTCCACAACAGCCCTACAATTCTGTACAGTAATGAGTAATGTCAATGACTTAGATTCAGAGATTGTTACAACAGCCATATTGCCTACTGCACAGCTAGAACTATGCAATCAAGGAATTTGTATTCAAACTAGAGGCTTTTTTGATCAAGGGTCACAGAAAACCTTTATCAGTAAAAAGATGGCAGAAGATTTACAACTAAAATCTTCACTATCATCGATTCATTCTGGGATCAGAGGAATCTATGGGTATGAATATACTCAAATCAGCAGGAGGCATATTGATGACAGGACCTATACTAGATCTTATAGAAACTGTAATCGTGACTTGACTAGGCAAAGAACAGTCACCACTTAAAATTCCCCAAATGATTGATGATGGATTGGAATCTGTACATCAATTGTGGGAACTTGATGCCATAGTAATAATTCTTGAACAACCAAGTCCTGATGATATCTGTGCATACAATCAGTACTTAGAAACTGTACAGTACCATGATGGACAGTACTGGGTAAGGCTACCATGGAAAATCAACCATAAACCTTACCTACCAACTATCACATGGCTTGTAGTCAATTTAAATCTCAATTAGCAAAGCTAAGAAAAAGGCCTGAGCATTTAAAACTCTATCATGAGATTATAGCTCAACAATTAAAGACTAAATTCATTGAAGTCGTGAAACACGACAATAAGCAAACAGGCCATTTTTTACCACACATGGCTCTAATGAGAGAATAAAAAACGACTCCTTTACGACTATTTTGTAATTGTAGCTGTAAATCTTGACCCCAAGAAGCCAGTCTAAATGATTGTTTGCAAACAGGTCCAAGTCTAACTCAAAAATTGTATGACATACTGTTGAAGTTTAGACTTAACAAATATGCATTTTCAGCAGATATTAGTAAGACCTTTCTAAGAGTTGGCTTGCAGGAAGAAGATAGAGACTTCACTAAGTTTCTATTGGTAGAGAACCCAGAAGATATCAATAGTCCTATAGTGACTTTCAGATTCTCCTCAGTTCTTTTCGGGGTGACAAGTAGTCCATTTCTATTGCAAACAACTCTAGATACTCATCTGAAAAAATAATCAAGTCCCTATAAGGCTGAAATCAGTCAGAATCTATATATAGATAATTTTCAAGGGACAGTTAACAGTACTACTGAACTGTTACAATTATATCAAGAGGCCAACAAGGAGCTACAAGGTGCCAACATGCCACTGCAATCTTGGGCCTCTAATAATGCAACATTGAATAATCAAATAGCAAGAGATTATCCTGAATATCACGTACCAGAATCATAAAAAGAGTTAGGTATGGAATGGGATCTAATCTCGGACACAATTTCAATCAAGTCTGTACCAGTAAATTATTGCATTGCTACAAAAAGGGATTTGCTTTCACAAGTTAGCAAAGTATTCGACCCACTTGGTCTACTAAATCCTTTATCTATCAAGTGGCATTTATTGGTGCAAGAAGCTTGGAAGACTAAAGTTGGTTGGGGTGATCCACTACCACTCCAGTTACAAAAAGCTTGGATGGAAGTGGTTCAAGAACAAACTTTAGTCGTAAAGATAATCTTTTCAAGACACATAGTAGAGGAAAATGATGAAGTATCACTACATATATTCGCAGACGAGTCAGCCAAAGCTGTTGGAGCTTGGGCTTACTTAGTGACTTCTAATCAATCATATCTTAACACCTCTAAGGTCAGAGTCGCTCCATTAAAAAAGAGGACTTTGCCTCAGATGGAACTAACAGCACTGCTAACTGGCACATGCTTAGCAGTGCATATCAAACAAGTCTTGTCTACCATGAACTTCAAAGATGTCATTATATGGTCTGACAATGAATCTGTCATACAATGGGTACGAAACGACAACTGTCCGACTCCATATGTAAAAAATCGCGTCTCAGAAATTAAAGAAATTTCCGCAGGCTTTCAGTTGTTGCATGTACCAACAAAAGATAATCCAGCTGATCTCTTATCAAGAGGTATGACATTTAAACAGTTTGCAAAGGCAGATATTTGGTTTCATGGGCCTTGCTGGTTAGTGAATGGTAGTTGGCCGAAACAAAAGCCACACGTCAGCACGACACAAACCATAACTACCACCAGGCAGCAAGCTCAAATATCAGTCTTCGATTGTACTCGTTATTCCTTGCTCATCAAATTAATCAATGTAACACAGAACGTGTTTCATTATCTCAGGAAAAGAGGTATAAAATACACTTCTCCAGATGCACTTATCTATTGGGTAAGACAAGCCCAGAGAGAAACTTATGGGAATAACTATGAAAATCTTCCGCATAAGTTAAAACACAATCTCGGTCTGTGGATAGACCAAGAAAATCACAACATTCTGCATTGTGGAGGGAGACTTACACATGCAGATATCAATCTAGATACTGTGCATCCATGGTTTTTCCCAAAAAATCATTGGATCACAAGGTTGATTGTGTTACATACACCACAACAAATCATCAAACATGGAGGAGTGTTAGACACACTCACACAAATCAGACAGCAGTATTGGATTTCTCAGGGAAGACAGTCAGTCAAATCAATCTTGAAGAATTGCATGATATGCTGAAGGTACGCTGCAAGAACTTGCTCGTATCCAGGGCCACCACCCCTACCAAAGGAACGAGTGTTCCATCTACATCCTTTCAAAACGACAGGAGTAGATTATACAGGAGCCATATATCTAACAGGGACTGCAGATAAGCAACCTATCAAAGCATACATCTGTCTGTTCACCTGTGCTACCACCAGGGCAGTACATCTAGAGGTAACACCCATTATGACTGCTCAGTCATTTATTCAAGCTTTCCGCAGATTCGCAGCACGCAGATCATGCCTTAAGCTAATGATTTCAGATAACGGAGCAAACTTGGTAGCTGGAGAAGCTTATCTACGAGAAATCTGTTCCCATCCTGCGTTACTTCCACACTGGAACAGCGTTATTGCAGATGGAATTTTATCCCTCCGAGAGCCCCATGGCTCGGAGGATTTTATTAAGGGTTAATAGGAACTGTCAAAAGATCCTTGAGAAAATCTCTACACCGTCAGAAAATCAATCTTCAAGAACTCCAGACAGTAATCACGGAAATAGAATCAAGGGTGAATAACCGGTCGTTGACTTACTAGTCTGATGATCCTACTCAACATGAGCCAGTAAGTCCTGCCCACCTAATGTATGGAAGACTTCTGACTCCGGTACCATCTCTAGTGGATGATGAGATCAGAGATCCCTCATATGTGGGTCAGAGCGAGTTGGTTCAGGGGTATAAGCATCTGTCCAGTGTAATCCAAAAATGGAATGATGTTTGGACAAAAGAATATTTTACATCTCAACGAGAACATCACTATGGGGCCAATGTCCCACATAATATATCTAATCTCCAACCTGGCGATATTGTCTTAGTAGACAGTAATGGCCCTAGAGCTGACTGGCCATTAGGTAAAGTTGTCTCAGTCCATCCAGATAGCCAGGGAATTTTGAGAATAGTCAAAATCCTGTCTAAAAGAACAACTTCCCTGAAGACATTGGACAAACTCATCCACATGGAATCAGTGAGTCAGCTGCAGTTAGATCCTGAGAGACCTCCAGATCCTCTAACTGCACATGACCCACAGACTCCTAACAGACACAATCATCCACAACGGACAGCCGCACAAAAGTGCAAGCAAAATTTGCACTTGTATTATCAATCCGATGGAGAGTAGATGAATACATATGGTTACTATTGTCCTTAGTATTGGATTCTGTGCCAGTTCTCTCCCTTCGGAAGATGTGGGAAATTTTTACCCACCATATCTAATAATCATCTAAGAAATGTATTATTTCTATATCATATCAAATTGTATCAAAATCAAATCCGAATCTTTATAGATTCATTATACATCTTGATCCTAGATGACAATGTCACTATGATCACGTATGCCATAGGGCCCTATAGATGCCTATGTGACTTTGTGCATGATCTCTCAAGGATTCAGAAGCTTCTAGAAGGATTTAAAAAACTATTGGAACATTAATCGATATCAGGTATTTATTATAAATCGAATCCTTAATATGAATCAGTAGTGCTAGCAAGTACTACTTATAATCTTTAAATCCTATATCTGATTTTATTATAATCTCATCTTATCTCAATCATAAGTCTAGAAAGTAAAAATAATCAATCAATATTCATTGGAAGCTACCCCCTCTGAAGGGAAAGGGAGGGGCATCTCGGGAGCAAGAAGCTCCCACGACACCCCGCGGCACTACGCGTTTGTTGACAACACAGTGAAGAAGTGTGAGGTACCTTAGCGAACATTACTTAGCTCAGAACGTCTTATCTAATTATCTTTATCACCAGTGAACACTCTCTAGAACTCGTGGAGTATCTGGACAATATCTACAAGGAAAATTCCTAGAACATTTATATAAAATAAGAGTGAATAGTGGAGCACATAGTGACTGTCTCCACCCTCATATTTCTGCAACTGCAGTTAAAGGAAAATCACGTACCAACGCTACAAGAACAATTTACAGCAAAGCTGTTATATAAAATATCATGCCTAAACTCGCGACAAGAGAGTTATCAAGTCTGGCACACTGTCAGACAGGCACTCTGGCATTCAGAGAAGTATATTGAAGGTTATTTTGGTTTATTAATTGGCCAATTGTATGCTTGTATGACTTTAATATCCTATAAGTCTGTCTGTCGGTTATAAAGCGAGGCAACGCCTCATATCTCAGTAAGTTTATTAATATTGTAGTGCAGCAGTTGAATCTTTAGGCACCGAACTTCATGAGTGTCCATGGTGTAAGAAAAGATTGTCACTGTAAACAAAATCTCATGAGTGTCCACTGTGTGGGAAAATATTCAATCAAGCTGACTGTACCTCATCATATAAATTGTTTAAATATACGTGTATATATTCTTAAATATATAAATTAAGTTAACAATTGCTTGCTTAGTTATTTTTAAGTTATCATATAAGTTCATTTAATTGAATATAATTTCTAGTACTTAGTTAACAGTTTTTAGACTACATTTAAGGTCATTTATCATACTCTTACAATTTAAATTGTTGTTTATAGTATAAGAATATATTGGCTTTTAATAGTTATGGTGCTAGGATAGACTATGTGCATGTTTAAATCTCTGAATTAAACAGAGCCAGTGTTCAGTCATATAAGTGAATTTATTAAATCTTATCCTTGTATAAAATACAAGCTGATGTGAGATACCTGTCGGCAGGTGGACTGCGGTCCGTCTAATTACCACAAGCTACACAAGCTTCACAAAGCTTCCTGGCTATACGTTAGTAATGAATAAATATGATATATTTACTAATTATAATGTTCGTGCCGAATGTACAACACAAAAAAACATACCTTTAATCTGAAAAAGTATCTTTTTATAAAGAAATTAGACGAAAATAAAGAGCTGGTGACGCCAAATCAAGTCGACGATCCAAGCGTCGGTTAGGTTAGGTTAGGTTTGGTTAGGTTAGGTTAGGTTAGGTTCGGCTAGGTTAGGTTAGGTTTGGTTAGGTTAAGTTAGGTTAGATTAGGATAAGTTAGGTCAACCTAACCTAACATATATTTATTCATTACTAACGTATTGCCAGGAAGCTTTGTGAAGCTTGTGTAGCTTGTGGTAATTAGATGGACCCGGTGGACTGTGTATTTTCAATCAACCTATCAACTAAATCATTCACCCCACCTGCCCCTTACAGCCCACAATCTGTTATTAGGAAAAGAGGAGCTAGGATTTACGACCCCAGCTAGAGATTTTAGTTGAATTAATTTGCAGACAGTAATTTTTAATTTAGTTCAGTACAAATCCCTGGTAGTTTCCTCTCATATCAATCTCAACAGGTTTTTCCCACAACCTTTATTTACTGGTATGTGAGAAGGTGCTAATTATTTTGCAGTTAAGACAACTTTGTTACAATTATAAAAAGTTGTTGTCATTTTGGAAAAACTAACAATTTAGGATTTTTTGTTTAGGGTGGCAGCATTAATTGCGTGAACATCAGTACCCTCAGTAAAAAAAAATAATTAATGACTTCAATTTAAAAAATCAATGAGTTAATTATATTGACGTTTTTGTCCAAATTTCCACTACTTCAACATGTTATTAATTTTCAGTGAGTAATAATAATAAAACTAAATTTGCACCAAGAAATCCGATTAACATGATGTATTAACAAGAAAATCAACAGAAGCCATGAGCAGGATTCAAACCTGTACACTGAGTATTCCTACCATGTGCATGAGTTGTTTAGGACGCATGATGCTTGGGTGTACCCAGTGTACAGGTTCGAATCCTTATCATGGCTTCTACTGATTTTTTCAATAATAATAATAATATTGATAGGGTACAATCAGGGAAAAGTGCCAAGTCATTACGACTATATAGCTCTTTGCAGGGATCAGGATAAGGATTAGGGATGGGACGGGGGAATGGAATGGTGCCTAGCCACCTGGACAGTTGGGGATTGAACGCCGACCTGCATGAAGTGAAACCCTCGAATCTACCTTGCATCCAAAGTGGTTGTGTATAACTGTTTACAACTTACAAATTAGGTAAAAAGAGATAGTTTTCGCTTGTGATTATGGATTCCTGTCAAAGACCTTAATATATGGCATCAGACAATATTCATGACTGGAACTGAATTCAAGTGAAATTATAGGCAAATGATTTAGTGTCACACACCCAGACTTTCCATCACAGAAGTGGACTTGGCCCATGTTTGTGTGAATTATTAAGTTCACAACATTAATTTTCCACCTCACGGAGCCTCAATACGGCTTCCTCCCTCAACAATATATATTGGTGAACGTGTAGAGACCTACCCCCCTCCCCACAACACACACACCTCTAAACCACCCAAGAGGTGTGTGTGTGTGTGTACTCACCTAATTGTGCTTACGGGGGTTGAGCTTTGGCTCTTTAGTTCTGCCTCTCAATCGTCAATCAACTGATGTACAGATCCTGAGCCTGCCGGGTTCTATCATAGCTACGTTTGAAACTGTGTATGGAGTCAACCTCCACCACATCACTGCCTAGTGCATTCCATTTACTAACTATTCTGACACTTAAAACGTTCTTTTTACTGTCCCTATGGCACATTTGGTTACTCAGCTTCCACCTGTGTTCCCTTGTGCGTGAACCACCCATGTTAAATAATCGGTGTTAATTAACACCATGTGGTATACAAGGTTCTGAAGGATTCCTAACACACGTTTCTGAAAGTGTGTGTGCGTGAATTTTGGCATAAGGGTTGTTAGCTCACTCAACAGCCAACAGCTATACCCACCTAATTGGCCATATTTTCGTAACACAACCATTTCAGGTGTTACTCTAAACCATTCAAAAGACTAAACCAGACAAAAGACATACTCTAAACCATGATCTGTAAAAGACACTCAGTAAATCAGGTGTTTTGGCCCTTTTCTAGACAAATTTACAATTTATGTTGCCTAGTTACTTGCATTGTTTTGTTTTTTTCAGGCTCCATCTCTAAATATATGTATGGTGTGTATGATATTTGAAATGACTGATTTTTTCCTCCCTTTCCTGGAAACACAAATCGAAACTCGCCTTATTTTCCGCTTGTTACAACTTATAATAAAGTTGTTACATCTTGGCTTAACGTGTTTATGACGTTTCAGAACGTTGTTACAACTTTGCTATATTGGTTGTTATAACTGGTTAGGAAGTTTTAAACCTTGTTCGAACGTTGTACCAACGTCATAGTTTTGGTGTGTGTTTGGCGGGCTTAGCCCATGATTTTGATACCTACGACGCTCCTGGGGTCTTGTCCTGCAGTGGATTCCTGTCAGAGGAAAACTACTCTCTCTTACCCCAAAAATATTAGATATCAATATCATCTAGTGGTTGATTTGAATGAAAAATCAATTAATTTTACATCTAACACCTGTCCCCCTTCTTCCATCTCAGGATGGTGGGAGGGGGGAAACAGGTGTTAGATGGTAATTAATTAATTAATTTGTGCATAGGCTTTCTCTGAGGCCTACATGTAGGTCGGGAGCTTTAATTAATAACGCACTTTCAGATGTGTAGGACAGGTGGAGACTCGCAAATTGGTTTATTGTTCCATATATATAAGATAATACAACCTTATTCCATGACGGGCGACATCTCCCGTCACGCAGGGTGCAGTCGCACCTCCACAGATCTCCAGTATCATCTATTGATACTGGCTCAAAACGGCCATAACTTACGGGCTATTCATGCCCGTGCCGCCTTTTGGGTGGCTTAATCTTCATCAATTAATCTTATTCCATCACGTAATTGGCGGTTTGGGTGTTTCTCTCTTTACCTATTTTGCATGAAGGGTTTCAATGATATATTTATATATTCGGTGCTAATATCGTTAAGTAACATGAGTTTGGGAATTTTTTCGCAATATCTCAAGGTGTCAGAGGATATCCCAGCTAGGATATCACATCTATGTCGTCACAGGATAATCAACTCGAGCACCAATGTTGCTACCTAATTCTCGATACGAGTTCTATGGACAATCATCTCACTATCGACCAAAATAAGTGTCGTCACCTATTTCAACCATCGTTGGTACCTCGAACCAGACACCTATAAGGCTCGTGTTGCTCGTTGGACGTCAGAAGATCCATTAGACCTTCTTGGCAGTTCCCCTCCCCCCGTCCTTGCAGCACGATTTTTTTTTGTTTTGTTATGGAAGGTGTATTGGGACAAAGAAAGTGCTATACCTCGCAGCCGCAGTTTTGGCAAACTATTTCTGGCTTTACGAGATGATTTATTCAGTAAGCCAACTTACGGAGAGAGAGGGTGAGGCAATGATAGGAAGGAGGAGTTGATGAGAGAGGAATGAGATCAATTAGATAGGAGATTGGAAAAACAAGGAAACAAATAATCATTGAGATACATAGAAATGAATGAGATAGATAGCTAGGAACGGTGATCAACGAAACTGTTGCATGTGGCTGATGGCTTACGTAGCCATAATAACCAAGACCAACGCAACATGTCCTGCACGAAGTTCCATATCAAAGTTTGCTCTACCTGTATTTATAATACCACTATAATACCCATCATTATGAATATATCGTTCATGAGAAAAGATTTATCAGGATCTTCAACCCTTCCTGTTGTATATGGGGGGGGGGCTCTTCATGATTTCACTAACTGTTGTGTCATGCTCTGTGCATATGAGCCTCCTTTTATAGGTATCTGTCAAATTCTGGTTGGATTTTTTTTTGTTTTATCGTGTGAAATATATATATATATATATATATATATATATATATATATATATATATATATATATATATATATATATATATATATATATATATATATATATATATATTTATATATATATATATATTTTTAGGGGTACCACCACTGGTTTAATTAAAGGGACCCACATCCTCGAAGAAGAAAATAAATAATGTTCAGAGAAGACCTTGTGGATTCTCACTGAATACTTTAATCTTTTCCTCTCCTACCACCCCTATTATTTTTTTTTATTTTTTTTTATTTGATTTTATTGCAATGCTACAGTTTACAGAAAACACACACTTATATAACAATATATATATATATATATATATATATATATATATATATATATATATATATATATATATATATATATATATATATATATATATATATATATGTGTGTGTGTGTGTGTATATCACGAAAATAAACACGTGATTAAGAATGTGACAATGTCAGACCACGGAGGAAAAATGAAACAGGAAATTTCCTTAAGTACTTTCGTATATTAAATACATCTTCAGAAGGTCATTTTACAGATCGAGTGATGGGTATAAATAGGCAGGAAGGAGTGGTGAAGTAAGGTGAGGTACAATACTTGGACAACGCAGACGGCCCATTGGCCCATCAGATGCACCCAATTGACACATCCGATGTAGCCCAATGGCCCATCTGATACAGCAGACATACAAGCATAATATATAGGTAATTATAACTTAAAGAAGTAAATATATACAATAAATTAGTGAGACAAATGTTTTTCAATGATTCTACTTAAATCGCCCTTTAGCTGATCTATTAGAAATGGATCTAAGTTATATAGACCACTGCTAATATTCAAATTACTTTCTTTGGTGATCTGTATCAAAGCAGATTCAATTATGTTTCTGTTATAGGTGCTTTTACAATTTGTTATTGAAGAAGCACTCTCCCAATCAATTTGGTGAGCTTTTTCTGACAAATGCACAAACAAAGCATTAGACAATTGGCCATGTCTTACAGAGTATTTATGTTGCGATATTCTACATTTTAAATCTTTAGATGTTTGCCCGACATAGAACTTATTACATTCCTTACAAGGTATTTTATAAATGACGCAATTATCACTACGAGGGCTGTTCCTTACTAATAGCTTACCAACAGTGTTTTCGTAGCTAAACATTACATCTATATTGAAAAGTTTCAAGGCCTTGACAATATTCTCAAACCCAGAGAAATATGGTAAACATAACACATTCTTTGGGCGAATCCTTTCACTGCATACATTATTATAATATGTACGACGAGCTTTGTTACGACAAACTTCCAAAAAATTCAGTGGGTAACAAAGCTTAAGACCAATCGAATCAATATTCTTAAATTCTTCATCTAAGAATTCTGGACTCACAACTCGAAGAGCTCTTAGATACATTGAAGAAAAAATTGACTTTTTTACATTGTATTTATGCCCTGAAAAATAATGAACATAAGATAAATTGTTCGTAGGTTTTCTGTAAACACTAAACTTTAATGAAGAGTTTTCCCTATGAATAAGCACATCTAAGAATGGCAAACATTTATCAATTTCAGTCTCCATAGTAAATTTTATGGAGGTGACTTGGTCATTAAGTTTGGCTACAAATTCGTCTGTGTTTACATCTGAAGGCCAAATACACAAGATATCATCAACATATCTAAACCAAGGAATGATTCCAGGAGTTATATGAAAATGAATGATCTCCTCCTAGATTCTTCAACGTACACTAAGCTTAGGAAAAATCCTCTTGAGGACATCATCAAGTTCTTCAATAGTAGCTTGAGGAAGTTGTTAAGTAAACATAAAGATCTTCTTAATCAATTTACTACTTCATCACCTTCATTACCATATCTATATGGTCTTGTCAAGACGGATAAGCCTAACAATCCCATGAGACCTATCATCAGTTCTGTGGGATCCATTTCTTACAAACTCTCCAAATGGCTTACCAAAATCTTGTCCCCTTTGTTAGGAACTATCTCCTCTTCTCATTTGACAAATTCTCTTGATTTAGTTAACAAATTGAATAGTGTTCCTGTCACTCCTGATGTAAAGTTAATCAGTTTTCACGTTTGTTCCTTGTTCACAAAGGTACCGGTCGATGATATTCTCGATTATCTTGCTCGTGAACTAATGAGCCATGACTTACCTCTTTCTGCCGATATTATTGTCAGTCTTGTTAAGTTGTGCATTAAAGAATGTAAATTTACCTTTAATAATGAGTATTATTTACAGACTTTTGGAATGGCAATGGGGAATCCTCTATCGCCATTGCTCTCAAACCTGTACATGGAATTCTTTGAAAAGAAATTTGTTTTAAATATAACTCCTGGAATCATTCCTTGGTTTAGATATGTTGATGATATCTTGTGTATTTGGCCTTCAGATGTAAACACAGACGAATTTGTAGCCAAACTTAATGACCAAGTCACCTCCATAAAATTTACTATGGAGACTGAAATTGATAAATGTTTGCCATTCTTAGATGTGCTTATTCATAGGGAAAACTCTTCATTAAAGTTTAGTGTTTACAGAAAACCTACGAACAATTTATCTTATGTTCATTATTTTTCAGGGCATAAATACAATGTAAAAAAGTCAATTTTTTCTTCAATGTATCTAAGAGCTCTTCGAGTTGTGAGTCCAGAATTCTTAGATGAAGAATTTAAGAATATTGATTCGATTGGTCTTAAGCTTTGTTACCCACTGAATTTTTTGGAAGTTTGTCGTAACAAAGCTCGTCGTACATATTATAATAATGTATGCAGTGAAAGGATTCGCCCAAAGAATGTGTTATGTTTACCATATTTCTCTGGGTTTGAGAATATTGTCAAGGCCTTGAAACTTTTTAATATAGATGTAATGTTTAGCTACGAAAACACTGTTGGTAAGCTATTAGTAAGGAACAGCCCTCGTAGTGATAATTGCGTCATTTATAAAATACCTTGTAAGGAATGTAATAAGTTCTATGTCGGGCAAACATCTAAAGATTTAAAATGTAGAATATCGCAACATAAATACTCTGTAAGACATGGCCAATTGTCTAATGCTTTGTTTGTGCATTTGTCAGAAAAAGCTCACCAAGTTGATTGGGAGAGTGCTTCTTCAATAACAAATTGTAAAAGCACCTATAACAGAAACATAATTGAATCTGCTTTGATACAGATCACCAAAGAAAGTAATTTGAATATTAGCAGTGGTCTATATAACTTAGATCCATTTCTAATAGATCAGCTAAAGGGCGATTTAAGTAGAATCATTGAAAAACATTTGTCTCACTAATTTATTGTATATATTTACTTCTTTAAGTTATAATTACCTATATATTATGCTTGTATGTCTGCTGTATCAGATGGGCCATTGGGCTACATCGGATGTGTCAATTGGGTGCATCTGATGGGCCAATGGGCCGTCTGCGTTGTCCAAGTATTGTACCTCACCTTACTTCACCACTCCTTCCTGCCTATTTATACCCATCACTCGATCTGTAAAATGACCTTCTGAAGATGTATTTAATATACGAAAGTACTTAAGGAAATTTCCTGTTTCATTTTTCCTCCGTGGTCTGACATTGTCATATATATATATATATATTGTGACGGTAACGCGTTGGTGTTCGGCTGTTTAAGGCTAGGGGTATGGCCTCGTCACATAGTTATAAAAAAAAATAGAAAAACTGGAACTTCGTCTGTGGTAAGGTAAGGAGAAGACACACAAAACACAAGTAAACTTTAACAATGAAATTTTAATTACGTTAAATAAATCAAAACATGAAAATAATGCACAAACAAATATGTATAATAAAATCAATGAATCAAAATAATAAGAATACTTAAATGACACAATGAAAGTTACGTTAAGGCAAAATAATAAGAAGTGCAACACAAAAGTTAAGTGGGAGGTGCTGGAATATTGGCTTAAAGCCACCACCTCTCTCAGTACACGCTAACGTCTAGCTGGGAGGAGTGCTGGCTACGAAAGCACGGAACATTCTGAAGACTGATGTTGGGGCGACCCCAGACATCAGGTAGTATTGGGGGCGAGTGCAGGTGCAGCCAGACCGGCGACCAATCAGCGGAGCCGTAGCGATCAACGGGTAGTTTGGTGGTTGGAGTTCGAACAGGTGGCTGGTTGCATACGTTTCTGCTCACCCTGGCAAGCCTTGCTGGTGCTGGTGTTGTTGTCGTTGTTGGACATTTCTTCCATAGTCTTTTTATATAATTGTGAAGACGTAATTTTGGAGGGAAGAGCAGGCTCAATCTCTTGAAGGAGATTATCGTCACAATATATATATATATATATATATATATATATATATATATATATATATATATATATATATATATATATATATATATATATATATATATATATATATATAAATATATATATATATATATATATATATATATATATATATATATATATATATATATATATATATATACATATATATATATATATATATATATATATATATATATATATATATATATATACATATATATATATATATATATATATATATATATATATATATATATATATATATACATATATATATATATATATATATATATATATATATATATATATATATATATATATATATATATATATAAAACAACACAAACAGTCCGGCTGGGACCACCCTCTAGTGGAAAAAGTAGCTGATGCCATGCTCAGCGTCGCAACATCAGACAAGGAGAAAGCCCGCCTCAGAGCAGTGCGTGCTCCCCATGCAGGAGACTTCCTCCTGGCAGTACCCATGTCAGCAATGGGCACGCGCCTAGATCCAGAATCCCTTCGTGTAGCAGTGGCCCTCCGCCTTGGTGCCCCAATTCACACTGAATACAAGTGTATTTGCAACAGGGTGGAAGCAGAAAAATACGGACTGCATGGGTTGCATTGCGGAAGCACAAAGGGCTGGCATGCAAGACACAACGAGGTCAATGACATCGGCAAGAGAAGCCTCGTCTCAGCTGGGTGCCCAGCGGAGAGAGAACATCGCATCCTAGGGGTCCAAAACCTGGATTTCCCCGCACTTCGCCCTGATGGCATCACCATATACCCATGGAAGGAGGGTAGACAGTTGGTGTGGGACTACACATGTGTATCCACCCTGGCTGACACCTATGAACACTTCGGAGCTGATCAAGCAGGTGGGGCGGCCAACCACAGGGAAACAGCAAAATCACTCAAGTACAGGCGACTGGAAGGTCAATACCTCTTTGTTCCCATAGCGTCTGAGACGCATGGCCCCTGGGGCAAGAGTGCCTTGGGATTTCTCAAGGAATTGGGTTCCAAGCTCATTGACGTCACCAGAGACCCAAGGGCTTCCAGTTTTTTATTTCAGCGTCTCAGTGTGGCGATCCAGAGGGGAAATGCTTGCTGCGTCCTCGGTTCCTGTCCAGAAGCGGAGGAGCTTCAAGAGATCCATAACCTTTAGGCATTTGTCTTGTATGTTTTGTAACCTTCAAATACACAATAAAGGAAAAAAGAAAAAAAAAAGGGAAGGGGGTGGTAGGAGAAAAGCACACAGAAACTGTATTGGAGGGGACCTACATTCCCTCCAATGCGTTATGTGTGGTTTCCTCCGAGGCTATGGGTCCCTCTTCTTCCAGCCAGAGGTGGTACTCCCTTCCCTATTGAAAATATATATATATATATATATATATATATATATATATATATATATATATATATATATATATATATATATATATATATATATATATATATATATATATATATATATATATATATATATGGGGTACCACCTCTGGTGCAATTACAGGGACCCACAGCCATTACAGGAACCCATTCAGAGAAAAAATTGCCATTTAACTCTGAATACGTATGAGTGTTCGCTTCTCCTACCACCCCCTTTTTTATGGTGTATATTATATTATACAAGGTTATACAGTTACATATGTGATTTTATACACAAAATGAACATTGAGATGACACAAGAAAAAATTTGCTTCCAAGAGGCTGTAAATTTCCTCGAACTCCTCCGACGCCAGGCCGGAACCGAGGACGCAGCGAGCATTCCCCCCTCTGGAATGCGACACTGAGGCGCTAAAAGAGAAAACTTGCCACTCTAGGGTCTCTTGAGGTGTCACTGAGCTTAGAACCAAGATCTTAAGAAACCTTCTTGCACTCTCTCCCCATGGGCCTAGGGTCTCAGACCCTATTGGAACGAAGTTGTACCGATGATCTAATTGCCTGTACTTCGCTAACTTGTGTGTTTCTCTGGGTGTCGCCGCGGCTTCTGCTTGGCCGGCAGAGAGGTTGATGTATGTGGTTGCCAGGGTGGATACACAAGTATAGTCCCTCGGCAACTGTCTGCCACCCATCCACGGGCGTTGTGTGATTCCGCCTGGTCGGCCGGCAAAGCTAACAGAGTCATGGTTCAGTAGGTTGCGAGGCTCTCTCCACTCGACACTGAGCAGAGGCAAGGCTTCTTTTAATGATGTCATTGACTTTGTCGTGTCTAGTGTGCCAACCACCAGATTTTCCACAGGGCAGGCCATGCAATCCATATTCGTCAGCATCTGTCTCGCCACAAATACACCTATGAACAGTGTGGATAGGGGCAGCAAGGTGGAGAGCGACTGCAATACGGAGCTCCTGCGGATCAAGACGTGTGCCTGCTGCAGACATAGGGACTGCCAAAATGAAGTCCCCTACATGGGGAGCCTGCACAGCTGTGAGACGTGCACGATCACTGGGGGTTGTTGCTGCCTCCAGCAAAGCTGTGGCTTCTTTATCTACAATGGGGCTGTCCCAACAGGATTGTTTCTTGACTTTTGGTATGGCTGGTCTGAGTGCTGGGTCTGCCATGGCAACCCATTTCGGGTCGCATTCCGTGTAGTGGGGGTCCTGTATCCCCGCTACATCACTCAGGGGTGTCAGGTAGAATTTCCTTAACCAGGTCATCTAATGCTGAGGAGGAAGACAGGAAAGCTGGGACAGCAATTTGGGTGGCAGTGCGGACACCTAAGCCACCGAGCCTGAAAGGAAGAGTGGTTTGTTTCCACTGGCATTCGTTGAGGGAGAGATTAACAACTTTTTCTAGCATGGTCTTCAGTAAGAGGTCATACTCTCCAAGCTTTCGGTTGTCGTATGATGGGGCGCACCTCAGAAAGTAGGTTAGCCTCGAAAGGGATAGGCATTTGGTGAGGAGATATAAAGCATCGTGGGCATCAATGTCACCTATTCTGTCTTCCATCCTCCTAAGGTCTGTGATTTTCTTGTCAATGATCTCCTCAATGGCGTTAGGCCCGAGGGGGGCTCCAAGGAGGGTGCTGTTCTCGGCCCTAATGACATGGGTTCCAGGCAAGGCAGACCTTATTCTAGCTACGATGTCTGGGTTGGAGGACACTACTTCACACTTGGAAGGGTTCAGGAAGAGACCCAGGCTTACTTCTTGCTCCCTTATTTTCCTGATATATGCAAGAGGTGGTCTACGGTGCCAGCTATAGTGCCATCATCCAAAAACCAGATGTTGAACAACGCTGGACAAGCTTTCGGTGATTCCTTTTAAGACTAAGCAGAAAAGAAGGGGGAGCAAGAGTATCACCTTGCTGAACATCTTCACATGATCTGATTTCATGTTCACCAAAGAGCAGTTTTGACTCACCACTGTAGCACGATAGTCTGAACGGGTAGAGGGGCCGGAAATGCCGATGTACGGCACAAAGTACTGCAGCTCTTCTGACCATGTTGAAGGCATTCTTAAAGTCCAGTTTGAGCAGGGCCTTTTCATCAGAAATGTTGGTGATGTATGCTCGTGCTGCATGGGCAGCTGTTTCACAGCCTTGGGGGATTCCAAATTCTAGCTGGATTGGTTTTAGCAATTCAGCCGCTTGCTGGCTAACAACCCTCGTAGCAGCCTTGGCAATCAGGCGTCGGAGAGTGTTGCCAACAGCGATTGGCCTGATTCCTTCGTACTTCTTTTTGAGAGCACAGAGGGAGGCATCGAAAAAGAGAGTCCTGATGACCTCAGGTATCTCACCAGCCAGGCACATGTTGACGAACCTTGTAAGTTCCATAAGAAGATCTTGTGCAGCATCACCAACCACAGGATTTAACATTTGCTTGATGTGTTGAGGTTTTAATCCAGTAAAGCCGCCTGCTGACCCAGGTGGAGAAGAAAGGGCTGCTTTGTAAACCTCAGATTCACCAACAGTTAATGGGTCTGAAATGGTGTCGGCTGGTGGTGGAACGATGTTGTCGCCTTGAGGGGCTCTGAGTGGGTGCTTGCTTTGCAGGGCCCGATCTGTGGCTGAGTTTTGAGGAGCAATTTTCTCGTCACTGGTGAGGACTCTCATAGCACTTGCGGTATTTCCCTCTTCAATTTTCTTGGTGATTTGTGCTCTAATTTTGTACGTTTCCGGTATGTTGTGGTTCCGGTATGTTGTTGTTACCAAAACACACCCACCCTGCAGTGGGTGTGTTTTGCTCGAAGAGACAGGCGAACTAGGCTATTCCCCCTTGGGTATTCATTTATCGGCCTCAGGACCGAGGAAGCAAGTGATTTGTCCCTCCTTGGAGGGATGGTGAGGCATACATTGCCAAACAAAAACACATTATGCCATACTTGAATGTTTTCCGGGGCATCATTGACCCTTTTCAGAAGATTACAGAGTTTGGCTGCTGCATTTGGGCGGGCTGCTTTTGGGATGTGTGGTAATGTTCTAGCAGACGTCGCTATGATCGCTTGGGTGAGGTTTTCTGATGAAATTAGGTTAATGGGAGTCTCTTCCTTCACTCTTAATGGCAGCTGGCTATTGCTTCCCTTTGGAAGCGGGTGGGAACCACTGCATTTTACCTCGTTGACGGTGAGAAAGCGGATGACACCACCGTTGGAGTTTATGGCGGTGCTTTTGTTGCATACTCGGCAAAAACCTCTTTTAGGAGTAGTTGTTGGCACCTCAAGGCTTGTGGAGTCCTGCCCGACCACTGGGACCCCTTCCATTTAAACTTGGTTAGGAGAGGTAAACTGTGCATTGTTCTATAGAGGGGGGCAAACACACTGGGTCATGGCCAAGCAACTGCCAGCAACTGGGTGTGGAGCCAGCAACTGCGTGTGGAGCCAGCAACTGGGTGTGGAGCCAGCAACTGGGTGTGGAGGCAACAGCTGGGTGTGGAGGCATCAACTGGGTGTGGAGCCAGCAACTGGGTGTGGAGCCAGTAACTGGGTGTAGAGGCATCAACTGGGTGTGGAGGCATCAACTGGGTGGGAAACCAGCAACTGGGTGTGGAGGCATCAGCTGGGTGTGGAGGCATCAACAGGGTGTGGAGCCAGCAACTGGGTGTGGAGCCAGCAACTGGGTGTGGAGCCAGAAACTGGGTGTGGAGCCAGCAACTGTGTGTGGAGGCATCAACTGGGTGTGGAGGCATCAACTGGGTGGGAAACCAGCAACTGGGTGTGGAGGCATCAGCTCGGTGTGGAGGCATCAACTGGGTGTGTAGCCAGCAACTGGGTGTGGAGGCATCAACTGTGTGTGGAGGCATCAACTGTGTGTGGAGGGATCAACTGTGTGTAGAGGCATCAACTGTGTGTGGAGGCATCAACTGGGTGTGGAGCCAGCAACTGGGTGTGGTGCCGGCAACTTGGTGTGGAACCAGCAACTGGGTGTGGAGGCATCAACTGGGTGTACAGGCATCAACTGGGTGTGGAGGCATCAACTGGGTGTACAGGCATCAACTGGGTGTGGAGGCCGCGGCTGTGAGTAGAGGCCGGGGGAAGGAGGGAGGGCGAGGGTCAGCTCAGGTAGTGAGGTGCTTGGAGAATCCTCCTTCTCCTCCTACTGCTAAATATATATATATATATATATATATATATATATATATATATATATATATATATATATATATATATATATATATATATATATATATATATATATATATATATATATATATATATATATATATATATATATATATATTATGGTAGCAGTCTTTCCTGTAGATATATATTATTAAATATGACCGAAAAAGTAAGATTAATAATTCTAACACGAATTTTCTCAATCTTTCGTACATTTCTTTTCACTGTTGGAGGTAGATCAAAAATCAATTCTCCAAAATTCATTTTTATTTCTAGTTTGACGCGACACGAGCGCGTTTCGTAAAACTTATTACATTTTCAAAGACTTTAGTTTACAAATAGACAACTGAATAGAACTTACGCATCTCCGATTTTATATCTACATTTTAGTGAGGTGGATGGGGTGAGGTGGCATTAATAGGGTATTAATTTCATCAACACAAGACAGAACAAGAGGTGGCATTAATAGGGTATTAATTTCATCAACACAAGACAGAACACGAACAATGGGTATTGAATAGAAGTGTTTGTAGAAAGCCTATTGGTCCATATTTCTTGATGCTTCTATATTGGAGCGGAGTCTTGAGGTGGGTAGAATATAGCTGTGCATTAATTGGCTGTTGATTGCTGGTGCTGACTTCTTGATGTGTAGTGCCTCGCAAACGTCAAGCCGCCTGCTATCGCTGTATCTATCGATGATTTCTGTGTTGTTTACTAGGATTTCTTTGCCGATGGTTTGGTTGTGGGAAGAGAATATATGCTCCTTAATGGAGCCCTGTTGCTTATGCATCGTTAAACGCCTAGAAAGAGATGTTGTTGTCTTGCCTATATACTGGGTTTTTTGGAGCTTACAGTCCCCAAGAGGACATTTGAAGTCATCGACGACGTTAGTCTCTTTTAAAGCATTCTGTTTTGTGTCTGGAGAGTTTCTCATGAGTAGGCTGGCCGTTTTTCTGGTTTTATAGTAAATCGTCAGTTGTATCCTCTGATTTTTGTCTGTAGGGATAACGTTTCTATTAACAATATCTTTCAGGACCCTTTCCTTCGTTTTATGAGTCTTTGAAAATGTAATAAGTTTTACGAAACGTACCCACGTACAGACTGGCGAAGCGACTCAACGGCCTGCTGACTCCTTATGTTCCCTGCGCCTTCAGCCTGAATTCTCCAAAGGAATTTGTTGACTTACTGCGGGGCACACGGGCCACAGGGATAAGAGCCTCGTTGGACGTAGAATCGCTGTTTACCAACGTACCTGTGGACGAGACAATCGGGATGATAGCCGACAGAGTGTATCGTGATCCAGCCTGTACTCCTCTTGACATACCAGAAAATATTCTGAGGAAACTACTCCAAGCTTGTAGTAAAGAGGCACCCTTCTTGAGCCCGGATGGGCACATGTATAAGCAAGTAGATGGGGTCGCCATGGGTTCTCCCCTAGGTGTCCTGTTTGCAAACTTCTACATGGGTACCATCGAGCAAAAAGTCTTAGTCGACATGAACTTGAAACCGGCTATATACTGCAGGTATGTTGACGACATTTTTACACAGGTACCTGATGTCAGACATCTGCAGGAGCTGAAGGAGGCATTTGAGCAGAGTTCTGTGCTGCGTTTCACTTACAAGATGGAAAAGGATGGGAAGCTGCCCTTTCTAGATGTAACAGTCATGGAAAAGAGAAAAAATACATATATTATAATATATATTAAAACTCACACCCCAGAATATATATGTTCTGGGGTGTGAGTTTTCAGTTGCATAATTGCCTGGGGACCATTCAGGCTTGTTCGCATTTGTGTTCCTCACGTGTGCTCTAAAGAGTGAAGTGATTTGATGAAATACTATGCCCAAGATTACCATCAGAGTGCCGGCGGGCTGCTGGGGAAATAGCCTCGGCTACCATCAGCTTTTGTCTGGTCGTGATGGTCGAGTGGATAAGGAGCCCTGAACACCAGTTGCATAGTGCTTCAGGAAGTATGGGTTCGAGTCACTTCTAGGGCGTGAGTTTTCAGTTGCATGTATGCCTGGGGACCATTGAGGCTTGTTCGCATATATGCGCAATTCACACAAAATAATTAAATCAAAATGAAAAAAAATCAAAATCTATGAAAATTCAATTTATCAATGCAATCAGAAACATTGATATGGAATTGTAACATATATAGTAGAGAATGTGTGTTGCTCTTACATGCAACAGATGGCGCTGTTTTTCAAGAAAAACATTGTTTTACCTGTCACAGGTGTGGGATCTATACTTATGCTTACGAAATAAATGGTTTGGCAAACAACACAGCTCAATTCCAACACAATATCACACAAAATAATTCAATAAAAAATAAAATAAATCAAAATCTATGAAAATAAAATTTATCAATGCAATCAGGATTATTGAAATGGAATTCGTGACATATTTATTATAAAGTACATGTTGTTATTATGTGCAACATGCACATAATCAATGATCCCTCATGAGGGTGCTTTTTTTCAAAAACGTATGTTTTTACCTGTCAGAGGGGTGGCATCTATATAGTAGGTATATAAAAAGACGCGCCTTTTGCGGTCCTGGACCTGTCGGAAGGTGCTGCTGTGGTCAGTGATAGTTCCCAGTCATCTGGTGCCCCGTTGCCGGTCTCTGATACCATCCACGATGTTGCTGTGGGTGTCGGAGTACTGATTAGTGCATCTCCGGCTCCAGCACCTCAGCTACCTCTGCCTGCCTCGTCTCCAGTCGAGTCTCCAGTTCTGTCTCCTGTGGTGTGTGGTCTCGTGCCCCCAGACGTCACGGCTGCGCCCCGGCCTGTCCTGTCTCTGGCAGCTGTGTCTGCGGCCCAAGTCGACGTGAACGCTGTGATGTCTCCTGAGGTGTGTGGTCCTGTTCTCTGGGTCGATGAGGCTGCGATGTTGAGTGATCGTGCGCTGCGTGGAGTTGCGCAGCCGACCAGAGTTTCTGCTACAGTGCCTCCTGGCTGGGATAATAGTTCCGACGACCTGCGTCCAAGCGTTCACGGCGAGCTTTGAGTCTGTCTCCGCCTCGTGGTGTGGCCTGGGCCGACGTCCGGGATTTTTGGGACTAAGAAAGTTTGTCTTCTGTGGATGATGATGAGGGCGAAGTTATTGGAGTGCCTTCCTCTCCTGTGGGTTGTGTTGCAGCGGTGATGGATCCTGTGGTGGGATTGTTGCCTGGCCCTGGTCCTGTATCTTCTCTGGCTCCCTCTGCATCCCCAGTTGCTGGTTCCCCGAGTTGTGAGGTTGTGGCACCGTCCAAGGTTGCGGGAGAGGGTGGGGACTAGGTGCTGGTTCTTAAGAAAGATTCTGTTCTGGCGGTCCCCGTGTCTCTGGCATCCATGTCTGTGCCTTTCGCGCATCAGCCCTCGGTGATGTCGACCGCAGCGTAGATGCCCTCTGCTCAGCCGTCCTTTGTTACTCCGCCCCCTGCAGTGTCCGCTCCTGCACCATCGCCCTGTGTGATTGTGTCCCCTGCGACTGTGCCAGCTATGATGCCGCCCTGTGTCCAGCCAGCTCCTGTGCTTCAGTCCCATGTGGTTCCACTGTCTGTACCGAAGAGCTCTGTGTGGCCTCTTCCCATTACTTCCGCCCCCCGTGGTGAAGGGCGCCGAGCTGGATGTTCCTGACTTCATGCATCGACCGCGAGGATCACGTAGTCACTTTAACGCGCCCGCGGAATTGTGGGCTCGGTGTGATGCCTACAGGAAGAAGTACCTGCTCTGATTTTTTTTTCATGTGTTTCTTGCCTAGTTATTGTTCGGTTCTAGTGCTGTAGTGCTTTTTCTTTTCTGACTGTATTTCATTGTTACCTATGTTTATTTTACATATTGTGTATTGTACGACTTTTGTTCTCCTACAGTTTGTCAATGTGTTTCTTGCTTTGTAAATGATGCTGTTTTTCTGTTTTGTTGTATTTGTGGTTTCCTAAATAAAAAGAATAAAAAAGATTAGTTGGAAATAACTGGGAGCTGCCTCGTATGAGTCAATAGACCTTCTGTAACACCGACAATTGGTACGAAAAAGCGGTGTGTAACTATATTTTTATTAAATTCATTTCTGGTGTGCTAAAATGTGCCCTCCTTTTTTAGTTTTGTTTGTATAAAAATTTCAAAACTAATTTTTCAGAAAGGGACAATCGTCTGCTGAAATGATAGGTTTCATATTATGTTAAATATTGCGTAATCAGAACAGAGTTAGAGGGAAACTCCGCAAGATACTGAATCCCTCAGCAAGCTCGATACAGAGATGGCTACACTGGTTACTGTACTGGAGAAGGTGACTAGGCCTTGAACTGGTGCAGGTGACTAGGCCCTGTACTGGAGAAAGTAACGAGTTATTGTATTGGAGGAGGTGACTTTTACGATCCCGGTATTTAATATAACTGATATGGCAGAGTCAAGACCAAACACTCTCCTTAATTGCTCAACCAGAGGATGTCTCGAACTGGTGATCCATTTGTGATATTGCTTAATGCTTCTAATGGAGCCTTGATAGCTTGGGGATCGAGGCGGGCACAGTCCCCATATCAACTGTGTCGAATAGAATTGTATTATTTATGTCATTCTATTTTGGTGTAGTTTCGAGATTTTGATCGATCAAAGTTCAAGAACGTGAAATGAGCTTAATCGTTACTCGTTTCCTCGAGTTGTTCCACTTGAACAAAGGGTCAAACTAGACTCAAAAATTACTTTCGTCATCTGCCAAGCGGGGATGGTAATTTGTGACGAACAAAACAATTCGTGAAACTGTATTAAATACAGCATATTATCATTGTTTGGGTTGCTTGAAATTTATTTTTAAGTATTTAAACAGACTCAGATGCTATAGAATAATTAGCTGTTTTTGGTTATATATTAGTTTGGTTATATATTTATTGTAGCTGTGTTTGGTTATATATTTAATGTAGCTGTGTTTGGTTATATATTTAATGTAGCTGTGTTTGGTTATATATTTACTGTAGCTGTGTTTGGTTATATATTTATTGTAGCTGTGTTTGGTTATATATTTACTGTATCTGTGTTTGGTTATATATTTACGGTAGCTGTGTTTGGTTATATATTTACTGTATCTGTGTTTGGTTATATATTTACGGTAGCTGTGTTTAGTTATATATTTACATAATTATGGTACCACGGTCAAATTTGGGACTAAATACACCGTCCATGATTCTCATTAAAATGGCGTCAAATTGATCCCCATTATAGTTATATTTTATATAATCAATCACAAACTAATGTAAGGAGGAGGCGGGTCCCTATCACTCCACCTCCAGCGTCGAGGGGGACTAAACATGGAGTATTAATTAACCGGAGGAGCCGTGGCTGCTCTTATTATGATTTTTTGTTGCTTATTATTTACCAATATACTGTTGTAGCAGAGAGTCATTGAGGAAATTTGTAAAAGTTATTGAGAACTGTTTAGAACTATTCTTCCTTTAAGACACCGCCAAGACACACAATGAAAGTGTGTTTTGGATTGCTAAGAGGCAGGTGGCCCAGATTTTGATAAATCTTTGTTAATGTGTTTATTAATCTCTTAATGAGTCACTTTTATGATGAGTTTTTCCCTGATATTTCTAAATTTTGTTTCAATTTTATGTGATAGTCTCACAGTCAATATTATGGGATGATTGCAATCAATGATTGAATCTTAAATTTTCCACCTTATTGGTATTGCTATGGAATCTAACCTGGTCTGATAGTTTGAAGTCTTTGTTCCCCATTTCGCAGTGTTGATGACCCTTACCCGCTAGTTATAATTGATGACCTTCACCCATTAATTATAATTGATGGCCTTCAACGAGTCTTTGGGTCGAGCGACACCCTATTGCAGTAGTTTCAAAAAGAGTTAGGAGAAAAACATATACAAAAGAGTATGATGTTAAAACAGCAGCATGCTACTTTTTTTGTTTCAATAAGAATATAACATATTTTCCAAAAACCTAAAATGGCAAATAGTAGAAAAATAAGTAAGGAGACCTTGATAATCTGGGCTTCACAAGTTAGGGGTATGGGAAGGTCATTTGTGTTAACGATGATTAAAGTAAGTTTAGTTTTCTTTTTTGGGGGGGACTGAGACCTAGAAATATTGTTGTGTAAAATGAAAAACATTATACATTATTACTCACAGACATTACAATAGCGCGATGCCTCAAATGAACAAATCCACAAGGGCCGTGACGAGGATTCGAACCTGCACCCGGGAGCATCCCAGACGCTGCCTTAATCGACTGAGCTACGACATGGTCAAAAGAGTTGAAACCGAAGTTCTACTGAACTTACTGAATCATGCAGCCTCTCCAAGACACAAACCAGGGTTTTACACAACTCCCCCCATGAACTCGAACTATGTCAATAGGCCGTTCTCCCTCTTCGCCCTTACTTCATTACACACAGAAATCACAATAGCGCAATGCTTCATATGAACAAATCTACAAAGACCATGTTGAGGATTCGAACCTCCGTCCGGGGGCATCCCAGATGCTGCCTTAATCGACTGATCTACGACATGGTCAAAGGAGTTGAAACCGAAGTTCTACTGAACTTCGTTAAGTAGTTCATTATACATGATAATGAAACCAAATATATTCTGTGTATTAGTGGAAACTGGGATAGAGAAAATATTGGGAAAATAATGAATAAGCCAAAAAAAAATGAATAGGCCAATTGTACAGTTAGAAGCTTGGGAAGGAATGCAAAAAAGATTTCAGTGAGCCAGAGACAGTAAGATTCAAAATATGATATTTGTTTATGAAAACATAACTAAACTGCAAACTATGCAATGCAGTGATGTGGATAGAAGTAATTACCAGTTCAATTATTAATTAGGCAGCGATAATACAAAAATTTATAAAATTTATTGACCTGTTCTTGTTCATTATTCATCTTCAAAAATCTATTTATTTTGATTTGAGTGATAGTCATTGCATTTATTTTCAAACAAGTAGTAATAATGTCTTTTCACATAGGATAAAACCCCACAATTATATAGATGTGAATTTTGTGAAAAGATTTACGCCAAGTCGTTCGCACTCCCCCGAGTGCTTTGTCAAGGTCTGAGTATATGGTCTGGGCGAGACTTACATGTCAACGGCTAAAAAGAACTTTTACCGTTCTGAAGTAAGCCGTTTTAGCCGTCGTGGCAAGCAGAGGCAGCAGGCGGTGATGACAGGTAGAGGCAGCAGGCGGTGATGACAGGTAGAGGCAGCAGGCGGTGATGACAGGTAGAGGCAGCAGGCGGTGATGACAGGTAGAGGCAGCAGATGACAGGTAGAGGCAGCAGGCGGTGATGACAGGTAGAGGCAGCAGGCGGTGATGACAGGTAGAGGCAGCAGGCGGTGATGACAGGTAGAGGCAGCAGGAGGTGATGACAGGCAGAGGCAGCAGGCGGTGATGACAGGCAGAGGCAGCAGGCGGTGATGACAGGTAGAGGCAGCAGGCGGTGATGACAGGCAGAGGCAGCAGGCGGTGATGACAGGTAGAGGCAGCAGGCGGTGATGACAGGTAGAGGCAGCAGGCGGTGATGACAGGTAGAGGCAGCAGGCGGTGATGACAGGCAGAGGCAGCAGGCGGTGATGACAGGCAGAGGCAGCAGGCGGTGATGACAGATAGAGGCAGCAGGCGGTGATGACAGGCAGAGGCAGCAGGCGGTGATGACAGGCAGAGGCAGCAGAAGCTGGAGGCAAGCAGAGGCAGTAGGAGGTGATGACAGGTAGTGGCAGCAGGAGGTGATGGAAGGCAGAGGCAGCAGGAGGTGATGGCAGGCAGAGGCAGCAGGAGGCGGGGGGAAGGGGGGCAAGCAGAGGCAGCAGAGGTGTAGACAACCAGAGGCAGTAAGGTTGGAGGCAAACAGAGGAAGCAGGAAGTGTAGGCCAGCAGAGGCAGCAGAGGCAACAGAGGCAAAAGACGCAGCAGGAGGTGGAGGCAAGCAGTGGCAGCAGGAGGTCTAGGCAACCAGAGGCAGCAGAGACAACAGATTAAGTGGTAGTGAAGAATTAAGCCAGCAGGAGCCCCAGGTCGCGTCTTGGGGCTGTCATCATCCATCATTCAGCATGTCATCATCCATATATATATATATATATATATTTCATTGAATATGACCGCATATTCTGTATTTATTATTTTCTGGTTTAGGGCTTCTATCCCTCTAACTATTTTCTTAGCATCAGGGCTTAATTGCTAAGAAAATAGTTAGAGGGATAGAAGCCCTAAACCAGAAAATAATAAATACAGAATATGCGGTCATATTCAATGAAACATGTTTGAAAGAAAACCTGCTGCCAGTATACACCAATATATATATATATATATATATATATATATATATATATATATATATATATATATATACATATATATATATATATATATATATATATATATATATATATATATATATATATATGTATATATATATATGTATATATATATATATATATATATATATATATATATATATATATATATATATATATATATATATATATATATATATATATATATATATATATATATATATATTATTAAATATGACCGAAAAAGTAAGATTAATAATTCTAACACGAATTTTCTCAATCTTTCGTACATTTCTTTTCACTGTTGGAGGTAGATCAAAAATCAATTCTCCAAAATTCATTTTTATTTCCAGTCTGACGCGACACGAGCGCGTTTCGTAAAACTTATTACATTTTCAAAGACTTTAGTTTACAAATACACAACTGAATAGAACTTACGCATCTCCGATTTTATATCTACATTTTAGTGAGGTGGATGGGGTGAGGTGGCATTAATAGGGTATTAATTTCATCAACACAAGACAGAACACGAAACAATGGGTATTGAATAGAAGTGTTTGTAGAAAGCCTATTGGTCCATATTTCTTGATGCTTCTATATTGGAGCGGAGTCTTCAGGTGGGTAGAATATAGTTGTGCATTAATTGGCTGTTGATTGCTGGTGCTGACTTCTTGATGTGTAGTGCCTCGCAAACGTCAAGCCGCCTGCTATCGCTGTATCTATCGATGATTTCTGTGTTGTTTACTAGGATTTCTCTGGCGATGGTTTGGTTGTGGGAAGAGATTATATGTTCCTTAATGGAGCCCTGTTGCTTATGCATCGTTAAACGCCTACAAAGAGATGTTGTTGTCTTGCCTATATACTGTTTTTTTTGGAGCTTACAGTCCCCAAGAGGGCATTTGAAGGCATAGACGACGTTAGTCTCTTTTAAAGCGTTCTGTTTTGTGTCTGGAGAGTTTCTCATGAGTAGGCTGGCCGTTTTTCTGGTTTTATAGTAAATCGTCAGTTGTATCCTCTGATTTTTGTCTGTAGGGATAACGTTTCTATTAACAATATCTTTCAGGACCCTTTCCTCCGTTTTATGAGCTGTGGAAAAGAAGTTCCTGTAAAATAGTCTAATAGGGGGTATAGGTGTTGTGTCAGTTCTCTTCAGAGGTTGCATGGCGTTTCACTTTCCTTCTTATGATGTCTTCGACGAAACCATTGGAGAAGCCGTTCTTGACTAGGACCTGCCTTACCCTACAGAGTTCTTCGTCGACTTGCTTCCATTCTGAGCTGTGGCTGAGAGTACGGTCGACATATGCGTTAACAACACTCCTCTTGTACCTGTCTGGGCAGTCGCTGTTGGCATTTAGGCACATTCCTATGTTCGTTTCCTTAGTGTAGACTGCAGTGTGGAAACCTCCGCTCTTTTCCATGACTGTTACATCTAGAAAGGGCAGCTTCCCATCCTTTTCCATCTCGTAAGTGAAACGCAGCACGGAACTCTGCTCAAATGCCTCCTTCAGCTCCTGCAGATGTCTGACATCAGGTACCTGTGTAAAAATGTCGTCAACATACCTGCAGTATATAGCCGGTTTCAAGTTCATGTCGACTAAGACTTTTTGCTCGATGGTACCCATGTAGAAGTTTGCAAACAGGACACCTAGGGGAGAACCCATGGCGACCCCATCTACTTGCTTATACATGTGCCCATCCGGGCTCAAGAAGGGTGCCTCTTTACTACAAGCTTGGAGTAGTTTCCTCAGAATATTTTCTGGTATGTCAAGAGGAGTACAGGCTGGATCACGATACACTCTGTCGGCTATCATCCCGATTGTCTCGTCCACAGGTACGTTGGTAAACAGCGATTCTACGTCCAACGAGGCTCTTATCCCTGTGGCCCGTGTGCCCCGCAGTAAGTCAACAAATTCCTTTGGAGAATTCAGGCTGAAGGCGCAGGGAACATAAGGAGTCAGCAGGCCGTTGAGTCGCTTCGCCAGTCTGTACGTGGGTACGTTTCGTAAAACTTATTACATTTTCAAAGACTCATAAAACGAAGGAAAGGGTCCTGAAAGATATTGTTAATAGAAACGTTATCCCTACAGACAAAAATCAGAGGATACAACTGACGATTTACTATAAAACCAGAAAAACGGCCAGCCTACTCATGAGAAACTCTCCAGACACAAAACAGAACGCTTTAAAAGAGACTAACGTCGTCGATGCCTTCAAATGTCCTCTTGGGGACTGTAAGCTCCAAAAAACCCAGTATATAGGCAAGACTACAACATCTCTTTCTAGGCGTTTAACGATGCATAAGCAACAGGGCTCCATTAAGGAGCATATATTCTCTTCCCACAACCAAACCATCGGCAGAGAAATCCTAGTAAACAACACAGAAATCATCGATAGATACAGCGATAGCAGGCGGCTTGACGTTTGCGAGGCACTACACATCAAGAAGTCAGCACCAGCAATCAACAGCCAATTAATGCACAGCTATATTCTACCCACCTCAAGACTCCGCTCCAATATAGAAGCATCAAGAAATATGGACCAATAGGCTTTCTACAAACAGTTCTATTCAATACCCATTGTTTCGTGTTCTGTCTTGTGTTGATGAAATTAATACCCTATTAATGCCACCTCTTGTTCTGTCTTGTGTTGATGAAATTAATACCCTATTAATGCCACCTCACCCCATCCACCTCACTAAAATGTAGAAATAAAATCGGAGATGCGTAAGTTCTATTCAGTTGTCTATTTGTAAACTAAAGTCTTTGAAAATGTAATAAGTTTTACGAAACGCGCTCGTGTCGCGTCAAACTAGAAATAAAAATGAATTTTGGAGAATTGATTTTTGATCTACCTCCAACAGTGAAAAGAAATGTACGAAAGATTGAGAAAATTCGTGTTAGAATTATTAATCTTACTTTTTCGGTCATATTTAATAATATATATCTACAGGAAAGACTGCTACCATAATATATATATATATATATATATATATATATATATATATATATATATATATATATATTTATTTATTTATTTAGCAGTAGGAGGAGAAGGAGGATTCTCCAAGCACCTCACTACCTGAGCTGACCCTCGCCCTCCCTCCTTCCCCCGGCCTCTACTCACAGCCGCGGCCTCCACACCCAGTTGATGCCTGTACACCCAGTTGATGCCTCCACACCCAGTTGATGCCTGTACACCCAGTTGATGCCTCCACACCCAGTTGCTGGTTCCACACCAAGTTGCTGGCACCACACCCAGTTGCTGGCTCCACACCCAGTTGATGCCTCCACACACAGTTGATGCCTCTACACACAGTTGATCCCTCCACACACAGTTGATGCCTCCACACACAGTTGATGCCTCCACACCCAGTTGCTGGCTCCACACCCAGTTGATGCCTCCACACCGAGCTGATGCCTCCACACCCAGTTGCTGGTTTCCCACCCAGTTGATGCCTCCACACCCAGTTGATGCCTCCACACACAGTTGCTGGCTCCACACCCAGTTTCTGGCTCCACACCCAGTTGCTGGCTCCACACCCAGTTGCTGGCTCCACACCCTGTTGATGCCTCCACACCCAGCTGATGCCTCCACACCCAGTTGCTGGTTTCCCACCCAGTTGATGCCTCCACACCCAGTTGATGCCTCTACACCCAGTTACTGGCTCCACACCCAGTTGCTGGCTCCACACCCAGTTGATGCCTCCACACCCAGCTGTTGCCTCCACACCCAGTTGCTGGCTCCACACCCAGTTGCTGGCTCCACACGCAGTTGCTGGCTCCACACCCAGTTGCTGGCAGTTGCTTGGCCATGACCCAGTGTGTTTGCCCCCCTCTATAGAACAATGCACAGTTTACCTCTCCTAACCAAGTTTAAATGGAAGGGGTCCCAGTGGTCGGGCAGGACTCCACAAGCCTTGAGGTGCCAACAACTACTCCTAAAAGAGGTTTTAGGAGTAGTTGTATAAGCTAGAATCGTAGCTAGAATAAGGTCTGCCTTGCCTGGAACCCATGTCATTAGGGCCGAGAACAGCACCCTCCTTGGAGCCCCCCTCGGGCCTAACGCCATTGAGGAGATCATTGACAAGAAAATCACAGACCTTAGGAGGATGGAAGACAGAATAGGTGACATTGATGCCCACGATGCTTTATATCTCCTCACCAAATGCCTATCCCTTTCGAGGCTAACCTACTTTCTGAGGTGCGCCCCATCATACGACAACCGAAAGCTTGGAGAGTATGACCTCTTACTGAAGACCATGCTAGAAAAAGTTGTTAATCTCTCCCTCAACGAATGCCAGTGGAAACAAACCACTCTTCCTTTCAGGCTCGTTGGCTTAGGTGTCCGCACTGCCACCCAAATTGCTGTCCCAGCTTTCCTGTCTTCCTCCTCAGCATTAGATGACCTGGTTAAGGAAATTCTACCTGACACCCCTGAGTGATGTAGCGGGGATACAGGACCCCCACTACACGGAATGCGACCCGAAATGGGTTGCCATGGCAGACCCAGCACTCAGACCAGCCATACCAAAAGTCAAGAAACAATCCTGTTTGGACAGCCCCATTGTAGATAAAGAAGCCACAGCTTTGCTGGAGGCAGCAACAACCCCCAGTGATCGTGCACGTCTCACAGCTGTGCAGGCTCCCCATGTAGGGGACTTCATTTTGGCAGTCCCTATGTCTGCAGCAGGCACACGTCTTGATCCGCAGGAGCTCCGTATTGCAGTCGCTCTCCACCTTGCTGCCCCTATCCACACTGTTCATAGGTGTATTTGTGGCGAGGCAGATGCTGACGAATATGGATTGCATGGCCTGCCCTGTGGAAAATCTGGTGGTTGGCACACTAGACACGACAAAGTCAATGACATCATTAAAAGAAGCCTTGCCTCTGCTCAGTGTCGAGTGGAGAGAGCCTCGCAACCTACTGAACCATGACTCTGTTAGCTTTGCCGGCCGACCAGGCGGAATCACACAACGCCCGTGGATGGGTGGCAGACAGTTGCCGAGGGACTATACTTGTGTATCCACCCTGGCAACCACATACATCAACCTCTCTGCCGGCCAAGCAGAAGCCGCGGCGACACCCAGAGAAACACACAAGTTAGCGAAGTACAGGCAATTAGATCATCGGTACAACTTCGTTCCAATAGGGTCTGAGACCCTAGGCCCATGGGGAGAGAGTGCAAGAAGGTTTCTTAAGATCTTGGTTCCAAGCTCAGTGACACCTCAAGAGACCCTAGAGTGGCAAGTTTTCTCTTTTAGCGCCTCAGTGTCGCATTCCAGAGGGGGGAATGCTCGCTGCGTCCTCGGTTCCTGCCTGGCGTCGGAGGAGTTCGAGGAAATTTACAGCCTCTTGGAAGCAAATTTTTTCTTGTGTCATCTCAATGTTCATTTTGTGTATAAAATCACATATGTAACTGTATAACCTTGCATAATATAATATACACCATAAAAAAGGGGGTGGTAGGAGAAGCGAACACTCATACGTATTCAGAGTTAAATGGCAATTTTTTCTCTGAATGCTCTGTGTTCCCTTCTTTGAGGCTGTGGGTCCCTGTAATTGCACCAGAGGTGGTACCCCATATATATATATATATATATATATATATATATATATATATATATATATATATATATATATATATATATATATATATATATATATATATATATATATATATATATATATATATATATATATATATAATTGCAGACTGACCCCTCACTCATCTGGTGCCTTCGGGAGGTAGAGATGTTTGAGATATATATATCTCGAACTATCTACTTCTTTTGTAAGGTCTGATGGCGTAGTGGGTTAAAGCATACTAGTTATGCCAGCTACTGGAAGGTAGTTGTGCTTTCTGGGTTCGAGTCCCACTGGTGGGTGTTGTCCAAAGATTGTTTATCTTCACTTGTGGTTTATGCAAGTATAGGCTTATAAGCTGGACACGAGTTCTCTCACATTGACAGTGGCTTGACGAAAATTGCAGACTGACCCCTCACTCATCTGGTGCCTTCGGGAGGTAGAGATGTTTGAGATATATATATCTCGAACTATCTACTTCTTTTGTAAGGTCTGATGGCGTAGTGGGTTAAAGCATACTAGTTATGCCAGCTACTGGAAGGTAGTTGTGCTTTCTGGGTTCGAGTCCCACTGGTGGGTGTTGTCCAAAGATTGTTTATCTTCACTTGTGGTTTATGCAAGTATAGGCTTATAAGCTGGACACGAGTTCTCTCACATTGACAGTGGCTTGACGAAAATTGCAGACTGACCCCTCACTCATCTGGTGCCTTCGGGAGGTAGAGATGTTTGAGATATATATATCTCGAACTATCTACTTCTTTTGTAAGGTCTGATGGCGTAGTGGGTTAAAGCATACTAGTTATGCCAGCTACTGGAAGGTAGTTGTGCTTTCTGGGTTCGAGTCCCACTGGTGGGTGTTGTCCAAAGATTGTTTATCTTCACTTGTGGTTTATGCAAGTATAGGCTTATAAGCTGGACACGAGTTCTCTCACATTGACAGTGGCTTGACGAAAATTGCAGACTGACCCCTCACTCATCTGGTGCCTTCGGGAGGTAGAGATGTTTGAGATATATATATCTCGAACTATCTACTTCTTTTGTAAGGTCTGATGGCGTAGTGGGTTAAAGCATACTAGTTATGCCAGCTACTGGAAGGTAGTTGTGCTTTCTGGGTTCGAGTCCCACTGGTGGGTGTTGTCCAAAGATTGTTTATCTTCACTTGTGGTTTATGCAAGTATAGGCTTATAAGCTGGACACGAGTTCTCTCACATTGACAGTGGCTTGACGAAAATTGCAGACTGACCCCTCACTCATCTGGTGCCTTCGGGAGGTAGAGATGTTTGAGATATATATATCTCGAACTATCTACTTCTTTTGTAAGGTCTGTTGGCGTAGTGGGTTAAAGCATACTAGTTATGCCAGCTACTGGAAGGTAGTTGTGCTTTCTGGGTTCGAGTCCCACTGGTGGGTGTTGTCCAAAGATTGTTTATCTTCACTTGTGGTTTATGCAAGTATAGGCTTATAAGCTGGACACGAGTTCTCTCACATTGACAGTGGCTTGACGAAAATTGCAGACTGACCCCTCACTCATCTGGTGCCTTCGGGAGGTAGAGATGTTTGAGATATATATATCTCGAACTATCTACTTCTTTTGTAAGGTCTGATGGCGTAGTGGGTTAAAGCATACTAGTTATGCCAGCTACTGGAAGGTAGTTGTGCTTTCTGGGTTCGAGTCCCACTGGTGGGTGTTGTCCAAAGATTGTTTATCTTCACTTGTGGTTTATGCAAGTATAGGCTTATAAGCTGGACACGAGTTCTCTCACATTGACAGTGGCTTGACGAAAATTGCAGACTGACCCCTCACTCATCTGGTGCCTTCGGGAGGTAGAGATGTTTGAGATATATATATCTCGAACTATCTACTTCTTTTGTAAGGTCTGATGGCGTAGTGGGTTAAAGCATACTAGTTATGCCAGCTACTGGAAGGTAGTTGTGCTTTCTGGGTTCGAGTCCCACTGGTGGGTGTTGTCCAAAGATTGTTTATCTTCACTTGTGGTTTATGCAAGTATAGGCTTATAAGCTGGACACGAGTTCTCTCACATTGACAGTGGCTTGACGAAAATTGCAGACTGACCCCTCACTCATCTGGTGCCTTCGGGAGGTAGAGATGTTTGAGATATATATATCTCGAACTATCTACTTCTTTTGTAAGGTCTGATGGCGTAGTGGGTTAAAGCATACTAGTTATGCCAGCTACTGGAAGGTAGTTGTGCTTTCTGGGTTCGAGTCCCACTGGTGGGTGTTGTCCAAAGATTGTTTATCTTCACTTGTGGTTTATGCAAGTATAGGCTTATATATATATATATATATATATATATGTCGTACCTAGTAGCCAGAACGCACTTCTCAGCCTACTATGCAAGGCCCGATTTGCCTAATAAGCCAAGTTTTCATGAATTAATTGTTTTTCGACGACCTAACCTACCTAACCTAACCTAACCTAACTTTTTTGGCTACCTAACCTAACCTAACCTATAAAGATAGGTTAGGTTAGGTTAGGTAGGGTTGGTTAGGTTCGGTCATATATCTACGTTAATTTTAACTACAATAAAAAAAAATTGACCTCATACATAATGAAATGGGTAGCTTTATCTTTTCATAAGAAAAACATTTGAGAAAATTTATTTATTCAGGAAAACTTGGCTTATTAGGCAAATTTGGCCTTGCATTGTAGGCTGACAAGTGCGTTCTGGCTACTAGGTACGACATATATATATATATATATATATATATATATATATATATATATATATATATATATATATATATATATATATATATATATATATATATATATATATGTCGTACCTAGTAGCCAGAACGCACTTCTCAGCCTACTATGCAAGGCCCGATTTGCCTAATAAGCCAAGTTTTCCAGAAATAATAATTTTTTTCTAATTTTTTTCCTATGAAATGATAAAGCTACCCGTTTCATTATGTATGAGGTCAATTTTTTTTTATTAGAGTTCAAATTAATGTAGATATATGACCGAACCTAACCAACCCTACCTAACCTAACCTAACCTATCTCTATAGGTTAGGTTAGGTTAGGTAGCCGAAAAAGTTAGGTTAGGTTAGGTTAGGTAGGTTAGGTTGTCGAAAAACAATTAATTCATGAAAACTTGGCTTATTAGGCAAATCGGGCCTTGCATAGTAGGCTGAGAAGTGAGTTCTGGCTACTAGGTACGACATATATATATATATTCAATAGGGAAGGGAGTACCACCTCTGGCTGGAAGAAGGGGGACCCATAGCCTCGGAGGAAACCACACATAACGCATTGGAGGGAATGTAGGTCCCCTCCAATACAGTTTCTGTGTGCTTTTCTCCTACCACCCCCTTCCCTTTTTTTTTTCTTTTTTCCTTTATTGTGTATTTGAAGGTTACAAAACATACAAGACAAATGCCTAAAGGTTATGGATCTCTTGAAGCTCCTCCGCTTCTGGACAGGAACCGAGGACGCAGCAAGCATTTCCCCTCTGGATCGCCACACTGAGACGCTGAAATAAAAAACTGGAAGCCCTTGGGTCTCTGGTGACGTCAATGAGCTTGGAACCCAATTCCTTGAGAAATCCCAAGGCACTCTTGCCCCAGGGGCCATGCGTCTCAGACGCTATGGGAACAAAGAGGTATTGACCTTCCAGTCGCCTGTACTTGAGTGATTTTGCTGTTTCCCTGTGGTTGGCCGCCCCACCTGCTTGATCAGCTCCGAAGTGTACATAGGTGTCAGCCAGGGTGGATACACATGTGTAGTCCCACACCAACTGTCTACTCTCCTTCCATGGGTATATGGTGATGCCATCAGGGCGAAGTGCGGGGAAATCCAGGTTTTGGACCCCTAGGATGCGAGGTTCTCTCTCCGCTGGGCACCCAGCTGAGACGAGGCTTCTCTTGCCGATGTCATTGACCTCGTTGTGTCTTGCATGCCAGCCCTTTGTGCTTCCGCAATGCAACCCATGCAGTCCATATTTTTCTGCTTCCACCCTGTTGCAAATACACTTGTATTCAATGTGAATTGGGGCACCAAGGCGGAGGGCCACTGCTACACGAAGGGATTCTGGATCTAGGCGCGTGCCCATTGCTGACATGGGTACTGCCAGGAGGAAGTCTCCTGCATGGGGAGCACGCAATGCTCTGAGGCGGGCTTTCTCCTTGTCTGATGTTGCGACGCTGAGCATGGCATCAGCTACTTTTTCCACAAGAGGGTGGTCCCAGCCGGACTGTTAGTGTTGTTTTATATATATATATATATATAACTTTAGAACACTTTCCCACCAGGAGACTCGAACCCTAGCCAGCACAGAAGCCTTCCAGCAACTGGCATAACAGGTACGCCTTAACCCTCTCCACCACCCGCTCAGACCCTTAAAAGAGATGGTAATTTCGGAGTATTTAAATACCCCAAAGATCAACACCTCCCAAGAGCACCAGAGCAAGTGAGGGGTCATTTGTACGTTAATTTCATCAAGTCCCTGTTAATATGGGAAGACACAGTGTCTCTGCTTAAGGCACAACTCTCCTAAACACGAGAGTTAAGTATACAACTTTAGAACACTTTCCCACCAGGAGACTCGAACCCTAGCCAGCACAGAAGCCTTCCAGCAACTGGCATAACAGGTACGCCTTAACCCTCTCCACCACCCGCTCAGACCCTTAAAAGAGATGGTAATTTCGGAGTATTTAAATACCCCAAAGATCAACACCTCCCAAGAGCACCAGAGCAAGTGAGGGGTCATTTGTACGTTAATTTCATCAAGTCCCTGTTAATATGTACAAATGACCCCTCACTTGCTCTGGTGGTGGAGGAGAGTGGTGGTGGAGAGGGTTAAGGCGTACCTGTTATGCCAGTTGCTGGAAGGCTTCTGTGCTGGCTAGGGTTCGAGTCTCCTGGTGGGAAAGTGTTCTAAAGTTGTATACTTAACTCTCGTGTTTAGGAGAGTTGTGCCTTAAGCAGAGACACTGTGTCTTCCCATATTAACAGGGACTTGATGAAATTAACGTACAAATGACCCCTCACTTGCTCTGGTGCTCTTGGGAGGTGTTGATCTTTGGGGTATTTAAATACTCCGAAATTACCATCTCTTTTAAGGGTCTGAGCGGGTGGTGGAGAGGGTTAAGGCGTACCTGTTATGCCAGTTGCTGGAAGGCTTCTGTGCTGGCTAGGGTTCGAGTCTCCTGGTGGGAAAGTGTTCTAAAGTTGTATACTTAACTCTCGTGTTTAGGAGAGTTGTGCCTTAAGCAGAGACACTGTGTCTTCCCATATTAACAGGGACTTGATGAAATTAACGTACAAATGACCCCTCACTTGCTCTGGTGCTCTTGGGAGGTGTTGATCTTTGGGGTATTTAAATACTCCGAAATTACCATCTCTTTTAAGGGTCTGAGCGGGTGGTGGAGAGGGTTAAGGCGTACCTGTTATGCCAGTTGCTGGAAGGCTTCTGTGCTGGCTAGGGTTCGAGTCTCCTGGTGGAAAAGTGTTCTAAAGTTGTATACTTAACTCTCGTGTTTAGGAGAGTTGTGCCTTAAGCAGAGACACTGTGTCTTCCCATATTAACAGGGACTTGATGAAATTAACGTACAAATGACCCCTCACTTGCTCTGGTGCTCTTGGGAGGTGTTGATCTTTGGGGTATTTAAATACTCCGAAATTACCATCTCTTTTAAGGGTCTGAGCGGGTGGTGGAGAGGGTTAAGGCGTACCTGTTATGCCAGTTGCTGGAAGGCTTCTGTGCTGGCTAGGGTTCGAGTCTCCTGGTGGGAAAGTGTTCTAAAGTTGTATACTTAACTCTCGTGTTTAGGAGAGTTGTGCCTTAAGCAGAGACACTGTGTCTTCCCATATTAACAGGAACTTGATGAAATTAACGTACAAATGACCCCTCACTTGCTCTGGTGCTCTTGGGAGGTGTTGATCTTTGGGGTATTTAAATACTCCGAAATTACCATCTCTTTTAAGGGTCTGAGCGGGTGGTGGAGAGGGTTAAGGCGTACCTGTTATGCCAGTTGCTGGAAGGCTTCTGGGCAGGCTAGGGTTCGAGTCTCCTGGTGGGAAAGTGTTCTAAAGTTGTATACTTAACTCTCGTGTTTAGGAGAGTTGTGCCTTAAGCAGAGACACTGTGTCTTCCCATATTAACAGGGACTTGATGAAATTAACGTACAAATGACCCCTCACTTGCTCTGGTGCTCTTGGGAGGTGTTGATCTTTGGGGTATTTAAATACTCCGAAATTACCATCTCTTTTAAGGGTCTGAGCGGGTGGTGGAGAGGGTTAAGGCGTACCTGTTATGCCAGTTGCTGGAAGGCTTCTGTGCTGGCTAGGGTTCGAGTCTCCTGGTGGGAAAGTGTTCTAAAGTTGTATACTTAACTCTCGTGTTTAGGAGAGTTGTGCCTTAAGCAGAGACACTGTGTCTTCCCATATTAACAGAGACTTGATGAAATTAACGTACAAATGACCCCTCACTTGCTCTGGTGCTCTTGGGAGGTGTTGATCTTTGGGGTATTTAAATACTCCAAAATTACCATCTCTTTTAAGGGTCTGAGCGGGTGGTGGAGAGGGTTAAGGCGTACCTGTTATGCCAGTTGCTGGAAGGCTTCTGTGCTGGCTAGGGTTCGAGTCTCCTGGTGGGAAAGTGTTCTAAAGTTGTATACTTAACTCTCGTGTTTAGGAGAGTTGTGCCTTAAGCAGAGACACTGTGTCTTCCCATATTAACAGGGACTTGATGAAATTAACGTACAAATGACCCCTCACTTGCTCTGGTGCTCTTGGGAGGTGTTGATCTTTGGGGTATTTAAATACTCCGAAATTACCATCTCTTTTAAGGGTCTGAGCGGGTGGTGGAGAGGGTTAAGGCGTACCTGTTATGCCAGTTGCTGGAAGGCTTCTGTGCTGGCTAGGGTTCGAGTCTCCTGGTGGGAAAGTGTTCTAAAGTTGTATACTTAACTCTCGTGTTTAGGAGAGTTGTGCCTTAAGCAGAGACACTGTGTCTTCCCATATTAACAGGGACTTGATGAAATTAACGTACAAATGACCCCTCACTTGCTCTGGTGCTCTTGGGAGGTGTTGATCTTTGGGGTATTTAAATACTCCGAAATTACCATCTCTTTTAAGGGTCTGAGCGGGTGGTGGAGAGGGTTAAGGCGTACCTGTTATGCCAGTTGCTGGAAGGCTTCTGTGCTGGCTAGGGTTTGAGTCTCCTGGTGGGAAAGTGTTCTAAAGTTGTATACTTAACTCTCGTGTTTAGGAGAGTTGTGCCTTAAGCAGAGACACTGTGTCTTCCCATATTAACAGGGACTTGATGAAATTAACGTACAAATGACCCCTCACTTGCTCTGGTGCTCTTGGGAGGTGTTGATCTTTGGGGTATTTAAATACTCCGAAATTACCATCTCTTTTAAGGGTCTGAGCGGGTGGTGGAGAGGGTTAAGGCGTACCTGTTATGCCAGTTGCTGGAAGGCTTCTGTGCTGGCTAGGGTTCGAGTCTCCTGGTGGGAAAGTGTTCTAAAGTTGTATACTTAACTCTCGTGTTTAGGAGAGTTGTGCCTTAAGCAGAGACACTGTGTCTTCCCATATTAACAGGGACTTGATGAAATTAACGTACAAATGACCCCTCACTTGCTCTGGTGCTCTTGGGAGGTGTTGATCTTTGGGGTATTTAAATACTCCGAAATTACCATCTCTTTTAAGGGTCTGAGCGGGTGGTGGAGAGGGTTAAGGCGTACCTGTTATGCCAGTTGCTGGAAGGCTTCTGTGCTGGCTAGGGTTCGAGTCTCCTGGTGGGAAAGTGTTCTAAAGTTGTATACTTAACTCTCGTGTTTAGGAGAGTTGTGCCTTAAGCAGAGACACTGTGTCTTCCCATATTAACAGGGACTTGATGAAATTAACGTACAAATGACCCCTCACTTGCTCTGGTGCTCTTGGGAGGTGTTGATCTTTGGGGTATTTAAATACTCCGAAATTACCATCTCTTTTAAGGGTCTGAGCGGGTGGTGGAGAGGGTTAAGGCGTACCTGTTATGCCAGTTGCTGGAAGGCTTCTGTGCTGGCTAGGGTTCGAGTCTCCTGGTGGAAAAGTGTTCTAAAGTTGTATACTTAACTCTCGTGTTTAGGAGAGTTGTGCCTTAAGCAGAGACACTGTGTCTTCCCATATTAACAGGGACTTGATGAAATTAACGTACAAATGACCCCTCACTTGCTCTGGTGCTCTTGGGAGGTGTTGATCTTTGGGGTATTTAAATACTCCGAAATTACCATCTCTTTTAAGGGTCTGAGCGGGTGGTGGAGAGGTTTAAGGCGTACCTGTTATGCCAGTTGCTGGAAGGCTTCTGTGCTGGCTAGGGTTCGAGTCTCCTGGTGGGAAAGTGTTCTAAAGTTGTATACTTAACTCTCGTGTTTAGGAGAGTTGTGCCTTAAGCAGAGACACTGTGTCTTCCCATATTAACAGGGACTTGATGAAATTAACGTACAAATGACCCCTCACTTGCTCTGGTGCTCTTGGGAGGTGTTGATCTTTGGGGTATTTAAATACTCCGAAATTACCATCTCTTTTAAGGGTCTGAGCGGGTGGTGGAGAGGGTTAAGGCGTACCTGTTATGCCAGTTGCTGGAAGGCTTCTGTGCTGGCTAGGGTTTGAGTCTCCTGGTGGGAAAGTGTTCTAAAGTTGTATACTTAACTCTCGTGTTTAGGAGAGTTGTGCCTTAAGCAGAGACACTGTGTCTTCCCATATTAACAGGGACTTGATGAAATTAACGTACAAATGACCCCTCACTTGCTCTGGTGCTCTTGGGAGGTGTTGATCTTTGGGGTATTTAAATACTCCAAAATTACCATCTCTTTTAAGGGTCTGAGCGGGTGGTGGAGAGGGTTAAGGCGTACCTGTTATGCCAGTTGCTGGAAGGCTTCTGTGCTGGCTAGGGTTCGAGTCTCCTGGTGGGAAAGTGTTCTAAAGTTGTATACTTAACTCTCGTGTTTAGGAGAGTTGTGCCTTAAGCAGAGACACTGTGTCTTCCCATATTAACAGGGACTTGATGAAATTAACGTACAAATGACCCCTCACTTGCTCTGGTGCTCTTGGGAGGTGTTGATCTTTGGGGTATTTAAATACTCCGAAATTACCATCTCTTTTAAGGGTCTGAGCGGGTGGTGGAGAGGGTTAAGGCGTACCTGTTATGCCAGTTGCTGGAAGGCTTCTGTGCTGGCTAGGGTTCGAGTCTCCTGGTGGGAAAGTGTTCTAAAGTTGTATACTTAACTCTCGTGTTTAGGAGAGTTGTGCCTTAAGCAGAGACACTGTGTCTTCCCATATTAACAGGGACTTGATGAAATTAACGTACAAATGACCCCTCACTTGCTCTGGTGCTCTTGGGAGGTGTTGATCTTTGGGGTATTTAAATACTCCGAAATTACCATCTCTTTTAAGGGTCTGAGCGGGTGGTGGAGAGGGTTAAGGCGTACCTGTTATGCCAGTTGCTGGAAGGCTTCTGTGCTGGCTAGGGTTCGAGTCTCCTGGTGGGAAAGTGTTCTAAAGTTGTATACTTAACTCTCGTGTTTAGGAGAGTTGTGCCTTAAGCAGAGACACTGTGTCTTCCCATATTAACAGGGACTTGATGAAATTAACGTACAAATGACCCCTCACTTGCTCTGGTGCTCTTGGGAGGTGTTGATCTTTGGGGTATTTAAATACTCCGAAATTACCATCTCTTTTAAGGGTCTGAGCGGGTGGTGGAGAGGGTTAAGGCGTACCTGTTATGCCAGTTGCTGGAAGGCTTCTGTGCTGGCTAGGGTTCGAGTCTCCTGGTGGGAAAGTGTTCTAAAGTTGTATACTTAACTCTCGTGTTTAGGAGAGTTGTGCCTTAAGCAGAGACACTGTGTCTTCCCATATTAACAGGGACTTGATGAAATTAACGTACAAATGACCCCTCACTTGCTCTGGTGCTCTTGGGAGGTGTTGATCTTTGGGGTATTTAAATACTCCGAAATTACCATCTCTTTAAGGGTCTGAGCGGGTGGTGGAGAGGGTTAAGGCGTACCTGTTATGCCAGTTGCTGGAAGGCTTCTGTGCTGGCTAGGGTTCGAGTCTCCTGGTGGGAAAGTGTTCTAAAGTTGTATACTTAACTCTCGTGTTTAGGAGAGTTGTGCCTTAAGCAGAGACACTGTGTCTTCCCATATTAACAGGGACTTGATGAAATTAACGTACAAATGACCCCTCACTTGCTCTGGTGCTCTTGGGAGGTGTTGATCTTTGGGGTATTTAAATACTCCGAAATTACCATCTCTTTTAAGGGTCTGAGCGGGTGGTGGAGAGGGTTAAGGCGTACCTGTTATGCCAGTTGCTGGAAGGCTTCTGTGCTGGCTAGGGTTCGAGTCTCCTGGTGGGAAAGTGTTCTAAAGTTGTATACTTAACTCTCGTGTTTAGGAGAGTTGTGCCTTAAGCAGAGACACTGTGTCTTCCCATATTAACAGGGACTTGATGAAATTAACGTACAAATGACCCCTCACTTGCTCTGGTGCTCTTGGGAGGTGTTGATCTTTGGGGTATTTAAATACTTTGAAATTACCATCTCTTTTAAGGGTCTGAGCGGGTGGTGGAGAGGGTTAAGGCGTACCTGTTATGCCAGTTGCTGGAAGGCTTCTGTGCTGGCTAGGGTTTGAGTCTCCTGGTGGGAAAGTGTTCTAAAGTTGTATACTTAACTCTCGTGTTTAGGAGAGTTGTGCCTTAAGCAGAGACACTGTGTCTTCCCATATTAACAGGGACTTGATGAAATTAACGTACAAATGACCCCTCACTTGCTCTGGTGCTCTTGGGAGGTGTTGATCTTTGGGGTATTTAAATACTCCGAAATTACCATCTCTTTTAAGGGTCTGAGCGGGGTGGTGGAAAGGGTTAAGGTGTACCTGTTATGCCAGTTGCTGGAAGGCTTCTGTGCTGGCTAGGGTTCGAGTCTCCTGGTGGGAAAGTGTTCTAAAGTTGTATACTTAACTCTCGTGTTTAGGAGAGTTGTGCCTTAAGCAGAGACACTGTGTCTTCCCATATTAACAGGGACTTGATGAAATTAACGTACAAATGACCCCTCACTTGCTCTGGTGCTCTTGGGAGGTGTTGATCTTTGGGGTATTTAAATACTCCGAATTACCATCTCTTTTAAGGGTCTGAGCGGGTGGTGGAGAGGGTTAAGGCGTACCTGTTATGCCAGTTGCTGGAAGGCTTCTGTGCTGGCTAGGGTTCGAGTCTCCTGGTGGGAAAGTGTTCTAAAGTTGTATACTTAACTCTCGTGTTTAGGAGAGTTGTGCCTTAAGCAGAGACACTGTGTCTTCCCATATTAACAGGGACTTGATGAAATTAACGTACAAATGACCCCTCACTTGCTCTGGTGCTCTTGGGAGGTGTTGATCTTTGGGGTATTTAAATACTCCGAAATTACCATCTCTTTTAAGGGTCTGAGCGGGTGGTGGAGAGGGTTAAGGCGTACCTGTTATGCCAGTTTGCTGGAAGGCTTCTGTGCTGGCTAGGGTTCGAGTCTCCTGGTGGGAAAGTGTTCTAAAGTTGTATACTTAACTCTCGTGTTTAGGAGAGTTGTGCCTTAAGCAGAGACACTGTGTCTTCCCATATTAACAGGGACTTGATGAAATTAACGTACAAATGACCCCTCACTTGCTCTGGTGCTCTTGGGAGGTGTTGATCTTTGGGGTATTTAAATACTCCGAAATTACCATCTCTTTTAAGGGTCTGAGCGGGTGGTGGAGAGGGTTAAGGCGTACCTGTTATGCCAGTTGCTGGAAGGCTTCTGTGCTGGCTAGGGTTCGAGTCTCCTGGTGGGAAGTGTTCTAAAGTTGTATACTTAACTCTCGTGTTTAGGAGAGTTGTGCCTTAGGCATATATATATATATATATATATATATATATAGATATATATAGTATATATATATATATATATATATATATATATATATTTATATATATATATATATATATATATATAGTATATATTTATATATATATATATATATATATATATATATATTATATATACATATATATAGTATATTATATATATATTGTTATATAAGTGTGTGTTTTCTGTAAACTGTAGCATTGCAATAAAATCAAATAAAAAAAAATAAAAAAAAAATAATAGGGGTGGTAGGAGAGGAAAAGATTAAAGTATTCAGTGAGAATCCACAAGGTCTTCTCTGAACATTATTTATTTTCTTCTTCGAGGATGTGGGTCCCCTTTAATTAAACCAGTGGTGGTACCCCTAAAAAAAAATATATATATATATATATATATATATATATATATTATATATATATATATATATATATATATATATATATATATTATATATATTTCACACGATAAAACAAAAAAAATCCAACCAGAATTTGACAGATACCTATAAAAGGGAGCTCATATGCACAGAGCATGACACAACAGTTAGTGAAATCATGAAGAGCCCCCCCCCCATATACAACAGGAAGGGTTGAAGATCCTGATAAATCTTTTCTCATGAACGATATATTCATAATGATGGGGTATTAATAGTGGTATTATAAATACAGGTAGAGCAAACTTTGATATGGAACTTCGTGCAGGACATGTTGCGTTGGTCTTGGTTATTATGGCTACGTAAGCCATCAGCCACATGCAACAGTTTCGTTGATCACCGTTCCTAGCTATCTATCTCATTCATTTCTATGTATCTCAATGATTATTTGTTTCCTTGTTTTTCCAATCTCCTATCTAATTGATCTCATTCCTCTCTCATCAACTCCTCCTTCCTATCATTGCCTCACCCGTCTCTCTCCGTAAGTTGGCTTACTGAATAATCATCTCGTAAAAGCCAGAAATAGTTTGCCAAAACTGCGGCTGCGAGGTATAGCACTTTCTTTGTCCCAATACCACCTTCCATAACAAAACAAAAAAAAATCGTGCTGCAAGGACGGGGGGAGGGGAACTGCCAAGAAGGTCTAATGATTCTTCTGACGTCCAACGAGCAACACGAGCCTTATAGGTGTCTGTGGTTCGAGGTACCAACGATGGTTGAAATAGGTGACGACACTTATTTTGGTCGATAGTGAGATGATTGTCCATAGAACTCGTATCGAGAATTAGGTAGCAACATTGGTGCTCGAGTTGATTATCCTGTGACGACATAGATGTGATATCCTAGCTGGGGATATCCTCTGACACCTTGAGATATTGCGAAAAAATTCCAAACTCATGTTACTTAACGATATTAGCAACCGAATATATAAATATATCATTGAAACCCTTCATGCAAAATAGGTAAAGAGAGAAACACCCAAACCGCCAATTACGTGATGGAATAAGATTAATTGATGAAGATTAAGCCACCCAAAAGGCGGCACGGGCATGAATAGCCCGTAAGTTATGGCCGTTTTGAGCCAGTATCAATAGATGATACTGGAGATCTGTGGAGGTGCGACTGCACCCTGCGTGACGGGAGATGTCGCCCGTCATGGAATAAGGTTGTATTATCTTATATATATGGAACAATAAACCAATTTGCGAGTCTCCACCTGTCCTACACATCTGAAAGTGCGTTATTAATTAAAGCTCCCGACCTACATGTAGGCCTCAGAGAAAGCCTATGCACAAATTAATTAATTAATTACCATCTAACACCTGTTTCCCCCCTCCCACCATCCTGAGATGGAAGAAGGGGGACAGGTGTTAGATGTAAAATTAATTGATTTTTCATTCAAATCAACCACTAGATGATATTGATATCTAATATTTTTGGGGTAAGAGAGAGTAGTTTTCCTCTGACAGGAATCCACTGCAGGACAAGACCCCAGGAGCGTCGTAGGTATCAAAATCATGGGCTAAGCCCGCCAAACACACACCAAAACTATGACGTTGGTACAACGTTCGAACAAGGTTTAAAACTTCCTAACCAGTTATAACAACCAATATAGCAAAGTTGTAACAACGTTCTGAAACGTCATAAACACGTTAAGCCAAGATGTAACAACTTTATTATAAGTTGTAACAAGCGGAAAATAAGGCGAGTTTCGATTTGTGTTTCCAGGAAAGGGAGGAAAAAATCAGTCATTTCAAATATCATACACACCATACATATATTTAGAGATGGAGCCTGAAAAAAACAAAACAATGCAAGTAACTAGGCAACATAAATTGTAAATTTGTCTAGAAAAGGGCCAAAACACCTGATTTACTGAGTGTCTTTTACAGATCATGGTTTAGAGTATGTCTTTTGTCTGGTTTAGTCTTTTGAATGGTTTAGAGTAACACCTGAAATGGTTGTGTTACGAAAATATGGCCAATTAGGTGGGTATAGCTGTTGGCTGTTGAGTGAGCTAACAACCCTTATGCCAAAATTCACGCACACACACTTTCAGAAACGTGTGTTAGGAATCCTTCAGAACCTTGTATACCACATGGTGTTAATTAACACCGATTATTTAACATGGGTGGTTCACGCACAAGGGAACACAGGTGGAAGCTGAGTAACCAAATGTGCCATAGGGACAGTAAAAAGAACGTTTTAAGTGTCAGAATAGTTAGTAAATGGAATGCACTAGGCAGTGATGTGGTGGAGGTTGACTCCATACACAGTTTCAAACGTAGCTATGATAGAACCCGGCAGGCTCAGGATCTGTACATCAGTTGATTGACGATTGAGAGGCAGAACTAAAGAGCCAAAGCTCAACCCCCGTAAGCACAATTAGGTGAGTACACACACACACACACCTCTTGGGTGGTTTAGAGGTGTGTGTGTTGTGGGGAGGGGGGTAGGTCTCTACACGTTCACCAATATATATTGTTGAGGGAGGAAGCCGTATTGAGGCTCCGTGAGGTGGAAAATTAATGTTGTGAACTTAATAATTCACACAAACATGGGCCAAGTCCACTTCTGTGATGGAAAGTCTGGGTGTGTGACACTAAATCATTTGCCTATAATTTCACTTGAATTCAGTTCCAGTCATGAATATTGTCTGATGCCATATATTAAGGTCTTTGACAGGAATCCATAATCACAAGCGAAAACTATCTCTTTTTACCTAATTTGTAAGTTGTAAACAGTTATACACAACCACTTTGGATGCAAGGTAGATTCGAGGGTTTCACTTCATGCAGGTCGGCGTTCAATCCCCAACTGTCCAGGTGGCTAGGCACCATTCCATTCCCCCGTCCCATCCCTAATCCTTATCCTGATCCCTGCAAAGAGCTATATAGTCGTAATGACTTGGCACTTTTCCCTGATTGTACCCTATCAATATTATTATTATTATTGAAAAAATCAGTAGAAGCCATGATAAGGATTCGAACCTGTACACTGGGTACACCCAAGCATCATGCGTCCTAAACAACTCATGCACATGGTAGGAATACTCAGTGTACAGGTTTGAATCCTGCTCATGGCTTCTGTTGATTTTCTTGTTAATACATCATGTTAATCGGATTTCTTGGTGCAAATTTAGTTTTATTATTATTACTCACTGAAAATTAATAACATGTTGAAGTAGTGGAAATTTGGACAAAAACGTCAATATAATTAACTCATTGATTTTTTAAATTGAAGTCATTAATTATTTTTTTTTACTGAGGGTACTGATGTTCACGCAATTAATGCTGCCACCCTAAACAAAAAATCCTAAATTGTTAGTTTTTCCAAAATGACAACAACTTTTTATAATTGTAACAAAGTTGTCTTAACTGCAAAATAATTAGCACCTTCTCACATACCAGTAAATAAAGGTTGTGGGAAAAACCTGTTGAGATTGATATGAGAGGAAACTACCAGGGATTTGTACTGAACTAAATTAAAAATTACTGTCTGCAAATTAATTCAACTAAAATCTCTAGCTGGGGTCGTAAATCCTAGCTCCTCTTTTCCTAATAACAGATTGTGGGCTGTAAGGGGCAGGTGGGGTGAATGATTTAGTTGATAGGTTGATTGAAAATACACAGTCCACCGGGTCCATCTAATTACCACAAGCTACACAAGCTTCACAAAGCTTCCTGGCAATACGTTAGTAATGAATAAATATATGTTAGGTTAGGTTGACCTAACTTATCCTAATCTAACCTAACTTAACCTAACCAAACCTAACCTAACCTAGCCGAACCTAACCTAACCTAACCTAACCAAACCTAACCTAACCTAACCTAACCGACGCTTGGATCGTCGACTTGATTTGGCGTCACCAGCTCTTTATTTTCGTCTAATTTCTTTATAAAAAGATACTTTTTCAGATTAAAGGTATGTTTTTTTGTGTTGTACATTCGGCACGAACATTATAATTAGTAAATATATCATATTTATTCATTACTAACGTATAGCCAGGAAGCTTTGTGAAGCTTGTGTAGCTTGTGGTAATTAGACGGACCGCAGTCCACCTGCCGACAGGTATCTCACATCAGCTTGTATTTGTATACAAGGATAAGATTTAATAAAGTTCACTTATATGACTGAACACTGGCTCTGTTTAATTCAGAGATTTAAACATGTACATAGTCTATCCTAGCACCATAACTATTAAAAGCCAATATATTCTTATACTATAAACAACAATTTAAATTGTAAGAGTATGATAAATGACCTTAAATGTAGTCTAAAAACTGTTAACTAAGTACTAGAAATTATATTCAATTAAATGAACTTATATGATAACTTAAAAAATAACTAAGCAAGCAATTGTTAACTTAATTTATATATTTAAGAATATATACACGTATATTTAAACAATTTATATGATGAGGTACAGTCAGCTTGATTGAATATTTTCCCACACAGTGGACACTCATGAGATTTTGTTTACAGTGCCAAGTCTTTTCTTACACCATGGACACTCATGAAGTTCGGTGCCTAAAGATTCAACTGCCTGCACTACAATATTAATAAACTTACTGAGATATGAGGCGTTGCCTCGCTTTATAACCGACAGACAGACTTATAGGATATTAAAGTCATACAAGCATACAATTGGCCAATTAATATACCAAAATAACCTTCAATATACTTCTCTGAATGCCAGAGTGCCTGTCTGACAGTGTGCCAGACTTGATAACTCTCTTGTCGCGAGTTTAGGCATGATATTTTATATAACAGCTTTGCTGTAAATTGTTCTTGTAGCGTTGGTACGTGATTTTCCTTTAACTGCAGTTGCAGAAATATGAGGGTGGAGACAGTCACTATGTGCTCCACTATTCACTCTTATTTTATATAAAATGTTTCTAGGAATTTTCCTTGTATGATATTCTCCAGACTACTCCACGAGTTCTAGAGAGTGTTCATTGGTGATAAAGATAATTAGATAAGACGTTCTGAGCTAAGTAATGTTCGCTAAGGTACCTCACACTTCTTCACTGTGTTGTCAACAAACGCGTAGTGCCGCGGGGTGTCGTGGGAGCTTCTGTGCTCCCGAGACTGCCCCCTCCCTTTCCCTTCAGAGGGGTAGCTTCCAATGAATATTGATTGATTATTTTTTACTGTCTAGGACTTATGATTGAGATAAGGATGATTATAATAAAATCAGATATAGGATTTAAAGATTAAAGTAGTACTTGCTAGCACTACTGATTCATATTAAGGATTCGATTTATAATAAATACCCTGATATCGATTAATGTTCCAATAGTTTTTTAAATCCTTCTAGAAGCTTCTGAATCCTTGAGAGATCATGCACAAAGTCACATAGGCATCTATAGGCCCTATGGCATACGTGATCATAGTGACATTGTCATCTAGGATCAAGATGTATAATGAATCTATAAAGATTCGGATTTGATTTTGATACAATTTGATATGATATAGAAATAATACATTTCTTAGATGATTATTAGATATGGTGGGTAAAAATTTCCCAACATCTTCCGAAGGGAGAGAACTGGCACAGAATCCAATACTAAGGACAATAGTAACCATATGTATTCATCTACTCTCCATCGGATTTGATAATACAAGTGCAAATTTTGCTTGCACTTTTGTGCGGCTGTCCGTTGTGGATGATGTGTGTCTGTTAGGAGTCTGTGGGTCCATGTGCAGTTAGAGGATCTGGAGGTCTCTCAGGGATCTAACTGCAGCTGACCTCACTGATTCCATTGTGGATGAGTTTGTCCAATGTCTTCAGGGAAGTTGTTCTTTTAGACAGGATTTTGACTATTCTCAAAATTCCCTGGCTATCCTGGAGTGGACTGAGACAACTTTACCTAATGGCCAGTCAGCTCTAGGGCCATTACTGTCTACTAAGACAATATCGCCAGGTTGGAGATTAGATATATTATGTGGGACATTGGCCCCATAGTGATGTTCTCGTTGAGATGTAAAATATTCTTTTGTCCAAACATCATTCCATTTTTGGATTACACTGGACAGATGCTTATACCCCTGAACCAACTCGCTCTGACCCACATATGAGGGATCTCTGATCTCATCATCCACTAGAGATGGTACCGGAGTCAGAAGTCTTCCATACATTAGGTGGGCAGGACTTACTGGCTCATGTTGAGTAGGATCATCAGACTAGTAAGTCAACGACCGGTTATTCACCCTTGATTTCTATTTCCGTGATTACTGTCTGGAGTTCTTGAAGATTGATTTTCTGACGGTGTAGAGATTTTCTCAAGGATCTTTTGACAGGTTTCCTATTAACCCTTAATAAAATCCTCCGAGCCATGGGGCTCTCGGAGGGATAAAATTCCAATCTGCAATAACGCTGTTCCAGTGTGGAAGTAACGCTAGATGGGAACAGATTTCTCGTAGATAAGCTTCTCCAGCTACCAAGTTTGCTCCGTTATCTGAAATCATTAGCTTAAGGCATGATCTGCGTGCTGCGAATCTGCGGAAAGCTTGAATAAAATGACTGAGCAGTCATAATGGGTGTTACCTCTAGATGTACTGCCCTGGTGGTAGCACAGGTGAACAGACAGATGTATGCTTTGATAGGTTGCTTATCTGCAGTCCCTGTTAGATATATGGCTCCTGTATAATCTACTCCTGTCGTTTTGAAAGGATGTAGATGGAACACTCGTTCCTTTGGTAGGGTGGTGTGGCCCTGGATAAGAGCAAGTTCTTGCAGCGTACCTTCAGCATATCATGTAATTCTTCAAGATTGATGTGACTGACTGTCTTCCCTGAGAAATCCAATACTGCTGTCTGATTTGTGTGAGTGTGTCTAACACTCCTCCATGTTTGATGATTTGTTGTGGTGTATGTAACACACATCAACCTTGTGATCCAATGATTTTTTTGGTAAAAACCATGGATGCACAGTATCTAGATTGATATCTGCATGTGTAAGTCTTCCTCCACAATGCAAGAATGTTGTGATTTTCTTGGTCTATCCACAGACCGAGATTGTGTTTTAAACTTATGCGGAAGATTTTCATAGTTATTCCCATAAGTTTCTCTCTGGGCTGTCTTACCCAATAGATAAGGTGCATCTGTGGAGAAGTGTATTTTATACCTCTTTTCCTGAGATAATGAAACACGTTCTGTGTTACATTGATTAATTTGATGAGCAAGGAGTAACGAGTTACAATCGAAGACTGATATTGTGAGCTTGCTGCCCTGGTGTAGTTATGGTTTGTGTCGTGCTGACGTGTGGCATTTTGTTTCGGCCCAACTACCATTCACTAACCAGCAAGGCCCATGAAACCAAATATCTGCCTTTGCAAACTGTTTAAATGTCAAACCTCTTGATAAGAGATCAGCTGGATTATCTTTTGTTGGTACAATGCAACAACTGAAAGCCTGCGGAAATTTCTTTAATTTCTGAGACGCGATTTTTTACATATGGAGTCGGACAGTTGTCGTTTCGTACCCATTGTATGACAGCTTCATTGTCAGACCATATAATGACATCTTTGAAGTTCATGGTAGACAAGACTTGTTTGATATGCACTGCTAAGCATGTGCCAGTTAGCAGTGCTGTTAGTTCCATCTGAGGCAAAGTTCGCTTTTTTAATGGAGCGACTCTGACCTTAGAGGTGTTTAAGATATGATTGATATAGAAGTCACTAAGTAAGCCCAAGCTCCAACAGCTTTGGCTGACTCGTCCTGCGAATATATGTAGTGATACTTCATCATTTTCCTCTACTATGTATCTTTGAAAAGATTATCTTTACGACTAAAGTTTGTTCTTGAACCACTTCCATCCAAGCTTTTTGTAACTGGAGTGGTAGTGGATCACCCCAACCAACTTTAGTCTTCCAAGCTTCTTGCACCAATAAATGGCCACTTGATAGATAAAGGATTTAGTAGACCAAGTGGGTCGAATACTTTGCTAACTTGTGAAAGCAAATCCCCTTTTTGTAGCAATGCAATAATTTACTGGTACAGACTTGATTGAAATTGTGTCCGAGATTAGATCCCATTCCATACCTAACTCTTTTTATGATTCTGGTATGTGATATTCCAGGATAATCTCTTGCTATTTGATTATTCAATGTTGGCATTATTAGAGGCCCAAGATTGCAGTGGCATGTTGGCACCTTGTAGCTCCTTGTTGGCCTCTTGATATAATTGTAACAGTTCAGTAGTACTGTTAACTGTCCCGTTGAAAATTATCTATATATAGATTCTGACTGATTTCAGCCTTATAGGGACTTGATTATTTTGTCAGATGAGTATCTAGAGTTGCTTGCAATAGAAATGGACTACTTGTCACCCCGAAAAGAACTGAGGGAGAATCTGAAAGTCACTATAGGGAACTATTGATATCTTCTGGGTTCTCTACCAATAGAAACTTAGTGGAAGTCTCTATCTTCTTCCTGGCAAGCCAACTCTTAGAAAGGTCTTACTAATATCTGCTGAAAATGCATATTTTTGTTAAGTCTAAACTTTCAACAGTATGTCCATACAATTTCTGAGTTAGACTTGGACCTGTTTGCAAACAATCATTTAGACTGGGCTTCTTGGGGTCAAGATTTACAGCTACAATTACAAAATAGTCGTAAAGGAGTCCGTTTTTTTATTCTCTCGTTAGAGCCATGTGTGGTAAAAAATGGCCTGTTTGCTTATTGTCGTGTTTCACGACTTCGATGAATTTAGTCTTTAAATTGTTGAGCTATAATCTCATGATAGAGTTTTAAATGCTCAGGCCTTTTCTTAGCTTTGCTAATTGAGATTTAAATTGACTACAAGCCATGTGATAGTTGGTAGGTAAGGTTTAATGGTTGATTTTCCATGGTAGCCTTACCCCAGTACTGTCCATCATGGTACTGTACAGTTTCTAAGTACTGATTGTATGCACAGATATCATCAGGGACTTGGTTGTTCAAGAATTATTACTATGGCATCAAGTTCCCACAATTGATGTACAGATTCCAATCCATCATCAATCATTTGGGGATTTTAAGTGGTGACTGTTCTTTGCCTAGTCAAGTCACGATTACAGGTTTCTATAAGATCTAGTATAGGTCCTGTCATCAATATGCCTCCTGCTGATTTGAGTATATTCATACCCATAGATTCCTCTGATCCCAGAATTGAATCGATGATAGTGAAGATTTTAGTTGTAAATCTTCTGCCAGGCTTTTTACTGATAAAGGTTTTCTGTGGACCCTTGGATCAAAAAAGCCTCTAGTTTGAATACAAATTCCTTGATTGCATAGTTCTAGCTGTGCAGTAGGCAATATGGCTGTTGTAACAATCTCTGAATCTAAGTCATTGACATTACTCATTACTGTACAGAATTGTAGGGCTGTTGTGGAATTATCATGTTTTGGCTTTGCCTGAGATGCAGGTTGATTATTGGATGTCTGTGATCTGGATTGAGTGTTGATATCACCACAGAGTGCTGTGTGATGTACACTTTTATGACAATACTGGCAGTTCTTCAATTGAGGTGTTACATTCACTTGTATCGTGCTTCCATAGACAACGGATGCACCTGTTCAGAGATTTCAGTCGATTGATTTCGACTGACACGGTCTTCATAAACTGTGCATTGATAAATGGTATGTGCTTCTTGACAGAATAAACATTTTGGGGCACTTGCAGCTTCTTTGTCTTATCTGTCTTGGGAGCTTGATTTCCTACAGTTCTTGTAACTGTGGGGGGATATAGCATAAGAAGCCAACATTACTCTGTTTCCACTGTGTGCAGAAGAGGAGTTTTGTTCCCTTGATTTTTGACAGCCAGCTTTGACATTTTTGGTGTTTTGTCTGTGGATTCACCTTAGGGGATTTTTTTCTTGTGATCTAAGTTTTCCTCGGCTTTGTAATCTGTTGTACGTAGGCTCGAAGTCCATCAAAGATTTGGTTTGGGTGATAAGGATGTGTTGGTGTTATAATGAGTGCATAGGCTGTCTATGACCTCATTAGGAAGTTTCCTTTGAATGATTAACTTGTAAGCCACTCTACATTTTCCTACAGGTACTTTTGTACTGAGGGCTTTGATGATTGATTTGATAGACAATCGAAATGATTTGTAAGTGACTCATAACTTTTATTTGGAGAGGATAATTCCAGAATTGTGTATGAGAGACGGGCAATTGCAGTCTCCTTATCACTGTAGTTATCTTGTAACAACTGTAGGGCATGGTCGTAATCATCATCTGTTAATGAGAAATTAGCAATGACCGGCCTTGCCTCTCCCCGTAACTGGCCTTGCAAATATTGAAACTTTGTCGCCTTTTTGTGAGAAGCCTTGGAGTTTATTATAGAATTAAAGGCTCTCCAGAAGGTATCCCAATCGTCTTCATCCTTGCCCTCAAAATATGGTAAATGTACCTTTGGGAGCTCTGCTGCTATATATGTGATAGTTGCATTGCCCTGCTGAGTGGATGAGCTCACATTGGATTGGGTTCCTGCTTGAAATATTTGTTTGATTAAAGGATCAAGTTGATCTTAGATTTTATCTTCATACATTGTCATTTCAGCAACGATTTCCTCAAGTTCCCTTCGGGTTAAATCTGCTATAGCCATTTCTGTTAGATAAATCTCAGCATGGCATTTGATTTGTCCATACTTTTCAACAGCCGCTTTTACTCTGGTATTCAGAATTATTAAATCAGGCGATGGTTGTCTAGCCAACTTTTGACATTTGTCAATCAGTTGAGTTAGGTAATTTTGTAGGACCATTAAGTGTCCCTCCTATTTCCTGTTTCAGCTGCTGGTGGAATACTGTCGCCATTTTCACCTTTCCGAGTTTCGGAGATGCCAAGAATTTTCTCCTTTTTTGATAAATATGTATGATGTTAATGTATTTTGATAAATGAGGCTTTCCTGTCCTACTTAGGTAATGATTCCAAAGATCGCCTTCATTTCCTCCCTGGAAATCTGGATGGTAGCAGGTGATTAATTGTCAAAAGTACTGTAATAAATTTGGTTGTGATCCGAATGGACGATATGCGCCAACTCAGTAAAATCTTGTAATAAATTTTTTAAAAATAGTAAATGGCACTATTTTTGCAAAATCATTACAAGATCTATTACCCTAGTAGTTGTTTGGATAAAATACAGTAGTGTGCCTACTGGTTTTTACCTGTAATAAGGTTTGATACAGTTGATTATGTTTAGAGTGTAATGAAATTGCTCTTACAGTGATAAAAACTACTTTTTAAAAGACTAATTTTAATGACCAGCTCTGAAAATCAGTTGATTAGAGATAATGCCTAGATAATACACCTAAGTATGTATATATGTTACCATAAGTAAGGTATATAATGGTATGTATGATTAAGATGCAGTTGTGTCTGTGACACAGATAAAATTAAGTTACTGTGGTTTCTTAACACAGAACAATTACTAGTATTCTATGAATGCTTAATAGGTAATGGATATGGTGGCTTAAGCCAACTGCAAACAATTTGTTTACTTAGATATATAGCTATGATAAATATTGGTTGTAGGCTAGGAATATGTAAAGAACTATTCCAATGCAAAATCAAGACGTTCTTATTTATTTGCTGGAATAAATATTCGATAAACGAAGGACTATAAATATCTAGGTACAAAGGACCATATATGTGGGAAAAAACCTGTCGAGATTGATATGAGAGGAGACTACCAGGGACTTGTACTGAACTAAATATAAAATTACTGTCTGCAAATTAATTCAACTAAAGTCTCTAGCTAGGGTCGTAAATCCTAGCTCCTCTTTTTCTAATGACAGATTGTGGGCTGTAAGGGGCAGGTGGGGTGAATGATTTAGTTGATAGGTTGATTGAAGATCCACAGTCCACCTGCCGACAGGTATCTCACATCAGCTTGTATTTTATACAAGGATAAGATTTAATAAATTCACTTATAAGACTGAACACTGGCTCTATTTAAATCAGAGATTTAAACATATACTAGTCTATCCTAGCACCATAACTATTAACAGCCAATATATTCTTATACTATAAACAACAATTTTAATTTGTAAAAGTATGACAAATGACCTTAAATGTAGTCTAATTACTGTTAACTAAGTAACTAGAAATTATATTCAACTAAATGAACTTATATGAAAACTTAAAAATAACTAAGCAAGCAATTGTTAACTTAATTTATATATTCAAGTATATATACACATATTTATTCAATTTATATGATGAGGTACAGTCAGCTTGATTGAATCTTTTCCCACACAATGGACACTCATGAGACTTTGTTTACAGTGACAATCTTTTCTTACACCATGGACACTCATGAGGGTGATGGTGCTTAAAGAGTCAACTGCTGCACAACAATATTAATAAACTTACTGAGATATGAGGCGTTGCCATACTTTATAACGTGACAGACAGACTTATAGCATATTAAAAGTCATACAAGCATACAATTGGCCAATTAATATACCAAAATTAAATAACTAAGGCAAGCAATTGTTAACTTTGACATTGACATTGTCATCTAGGATCAAGATGTATATGAATCTATAATGATTCGGATTGATTTTGATATGATATAGGAAAATTATACATTTTTTAGATGATTATTAGATATGGTGGGTAAAAAATTCCCACCAAAGGGAATGATTATAATTTTTTTTTTGGTTACTGGCACAAATAAAACTCAAAGTTGGGCAGTTGGGCAAAGTAGCTGTGTTTTTTTGTCACAGAAAACGTTCTAGTGTTTGTCAAGACTCATGAACATGTAAACTGTGTCTGTCAAGACTCAAGAGCAGGTAAAGAATACCCCTTCACGAGCAACACTACTTCTGCCACTCCAGTGCAACCCACCGACCCTGCAACTGGTCCTGCAACCGAGGCTGTTGCACTATGCCCACGGCCACCAACGCCAATGCCTGAACCAACCCCTGAGCAGCCGGGCAACCTAACCACTAGTAATGCACCAGTAGCAAAAGCAACACACTCCGTCTACGAAAAACTGGAGACGTATGTACGTCTAGCGGGATGTATGTACGTCTAGGGGAATGTATATGTCCAGGAACGTACATCAGCAGCTGATGTTGTGGCCTGAAATATGTTTATGTGTACTTATAAAAGTGAATAACCTATAAAAATATGTTATTTTATGGTTTTATATGGTTGGGAGTGATGTATATGAATTTGGATCAGATGAAGCGTGCTAGATTTCTACTCCTCCCACTCCATTAGCCGTTGATAGGAAAGCAGGCGTATAGTTAGTGTTTACTAACAAGATAAATGCAGTAGTTTGGGCACGTGGTGGGAATGGGCGATGGCAGGATCCCCAACAAGGGATCTCCTGTACTGAGTTGGACGTGCGTGGAATAAGTCCAACAGGCAAGTGTAGAGCTACAAAGACCTGACCAAGAGGGACCTGAAGGCCATGGAAGTCAATCTTGCCAACACTGGCCGCAGACTGATCAGAAAGGTGTCTTCTGGTTCGAGGAGGACACCCACCAAGCAGTCAGAGGCAAAAAGAGACAGAGAAAGGAATGGCGGTAGCCAGGAAGATAGAGCACAATCAGATTTTGCTTGTGCTCAGTGTGGGGTGGCATCAACAGACATTAACCAGAGCAAAAACTTCAAAACCTCCTTGAGTAATGAGTTACCTTGGTCGCCGTGTGGTTACTCGGGGATCAACGTCCCCGCGGCCCGGTCTCTGACCAGGCCTCCTGGTTTGTGGGTTTACATACTTTAAGATCTGTAATTAATATATTAAAAACCAAATTCATGACGGGGGTGACCTCCAGTCGCAGGCGACTCTCAACTTATTCGACCCTAACTCGAATCCCATACAGGACGATATATTTTGACACATTTCCTTAAACCTGATATCTCTATTCAATTAGTAAATAGGCAATTAAATCATAAAAAACACAATGAACTATGTCTTCAATATATGTATAGCTTAGTGTTGATTCCTGATCAAATTTTCGTCAATAAGTACAATAACGAGAGGGTATGAAATCACCTGAACTACATCTGTCAAATTTACTAATACATTCCTTAAAAAAAAAATTGGTTCGCATATGCTAAAAAAAAAAAATCCAGCTTAATTGCATTTCATTTAAGTTTTAGTTTTACCAGGAACAGATGATGTGCTCAACAAATGATCTCCAGACCAATTAGCTTGTCCTGACGTACTTTACCACACAATACAAACAGTCTATGTCATGTGTCACCAATTATCAGACTCAAAATTCTAAAATATGTCTCCTCCTTTCAAATTGACCAAGTCATTAAGGAAATGATTTGCATCTGCATCGGTGTTGGGCAGCACATGAGGAGCAAGAGGGGACTATTACAGAAGAACGAATTAATAAAGAATACGTGTCTGCACCATTCGTGCAACTTTGCCTCAATAGAATCAAGAGCTTTCAGAACCTGAGCTCTGGCAAGCGAGAGAGAAAATGTTTTTCAAAGACCTGGGTTCATGCCTCATCTAACAAGGTGAGATCAAAAGGCTCTACAATTTGCATTCCAGCGCGTTCAACAGGCAATCCGGAGGGAGAGCGTGTCATCTTTGTCCATACCTTTCCCGTCACTGAGAAACTCCAGGTTATTACATATCTTTTACACTATTGTTTTCGTTTGGCTCTTTGGTCCCGCCTCTCAACCGTCAATCAAACTGGTGTACAGATTCCTGAGCTTCTCGAGCTCTATCATATCTACATTTGACACTGTGAATGGAGTCAGCCTCCACTACATCACCTCCTAGTGCATTCCATTTACTAACTACTCTGACACTGAAAACGTTCTTTCTAATATCTCTGTGGTTCATTTGGGTACTCAGCTTCCACCTGTGTCCCTTGTGTGTGTACCACCGTGTTAAATACTCCATCCTTGCCGACCTCTGTCAATTTCTCTCTCTGTCAATTTCACTGAGAATTTTGTATGTGGTGATCATGTCTCCTCGGGCTCTCTGTCTTCCAGCGATGTGAGGTGCAGTTCCCTCGCCTTTCCTCGTAACTCATGCCTCTTATTTCTGGGACTTGCCGTGTGTGGGGTGGGTGTGTACGTGTGTGTGTGTATACTCACTTAGTTGTGCTTACAGGCATTGAGCTTTGGCTCTTTGGTCCCGCCTCTCAACAATCAATCTACTGGTGTATGTTTGAGTGCGTGTGTGTTTGTGCGTCTTATAGGAGGGAAGGGGCAACACCTAACGGAATTTCCTTAGTATTGCTAACTTTCCCTACGTTAATTCTAAGTTAATAAACGTAATATTTCCCAGAATATGGAAGCCAAAACCACACGTGTCTGCCCAAAGTCACCGAGTCACCTCACAACCCACTGTCTCTGGTTTAATTTCTTGTGGCAGGACAGAGCTATTTGGGCCACATTCCCTCTCACCAAATGCCTCCTCTCTAAATAACTACTTATTAGGAACCTGAGAATTAGTTGCTGTATATGGTTCACTAATTAGTCAACCTCACACTTATGTATATGGGTCTTTTGTCCCCCCCCCCCCCAGAAAATAAAAAAAAATAATTACCAGAGAAATTTCTGTAGATTGATTGATGAAGATTCAGCCACCCCAAGAGCTGGCACGGGCATAAATAGCCCATAATTCCCTCGATGACACCAAGGTGGAAAGACTGTCATCCTGCAGAGTCTGACTGCAGTAGCTGGTGCAGTCTGAGCGTGTTTCACTCTAGGGATGGAATCAGATCCCAGGATGAAACAATACTCTCGCTTGATTTAGAATTGTTCATTAGCGTTACCCGCTCTCTCTCTCTCTCTATCTCTCTCTCTCTCTCTCTCTCTCTCTCTCTCTCTCTCTCTCTCTCTCTCTCTCTTCTCTCTCTCTCTCTCTCTCTCTTCTCTCTTCTCTCTTTCTTCTTCTCTCTCTCTCTCATATGCCTGCATGAGTAGTGGAAATTTAGACACGAAAACATATCTCGAAGGTTTGTATTATTCATTTTGTAAGCTGTTATCTATCCATATATATATATATATATATATATATATTATATATATATATATATCATATATATATATATATATATATATATATATATATATATATATATATATGTCGTACCTTGTTGCCAGAACGCCCTTCTGAGCCTACTATGCAAGGCCCGATTTGCCTATAAGCAAGTTTCCTGAATTAATATATTTTCTCTAATTTTTTCTTATGAAGTGATGAAGCTACCCATTTCATAATGTATGAGGTCAATTTTTTTTATTATAGTTATAATTAACGTAGATATATGACCGAACCTAACCAACCCTACTAACCTAACCTAACCTATCTTTATAGGTTAGGTTGGGTTAGGTAGCAGAAAAAGTTAGGTTAGGTTAGGTTAGGTAGGTTAGGTGGTCCGAAAAACAATTAATTCATGAAAACTTGGCTTATTAGGCAAATCGGGCCTTGCATAGTAGGCCGAGAAGTGCGTTCTGGCTACTAGGTACGACATATATATATATAATATATATATATATATAATATATATATATATATATATATATTATATATATATATGTTGTACCTAGTTGTCAGAACGCACTTCTCAGCCTACTATGCATGGCCCGATTTGCCTAATAAGCCACGTTTTCCTGAATTAATATATTTTCTCGAATTTTTTTCTTATGAAATGATAAAGCTACCCATTTCATTATGTATGAGGTCAATTTTTTTTCTTGGAGTTAAAATTACGAAGATATATGACCGAACCTAACCAACCCTACCTAACCTAACCTAACCTATCTTTATAGGTTAGGTTAGGTTAGGTTAGGTAGCCGAAAAAGTTAGGTTAGGTTAGGTTAGGTAGGTAGGTAGTCGAAAAACAATTAATTCATGAAACTTGGCTATTAGGCAAATCGGGCGTTGCATAGTAGGCTGAGAAGTGCGTTCTGGCTACTAGGTACGACATATATATATATATAATATATATGTGTCGTACCTAGTAGCCAGAACGCACTTCTCAGCCTACTATACAAGGCCCGATTTGCCTAATAAGCCTAGTTTCATTAATTAATGTTTTGTCGATTACCTAACCTACCTAACCTAAACCTAACCTAACTTTTTCGGCTACCTAACCAAACCTAACCTATAAAGATAGGTTAGGTTAGGTTAGGTAGGGTTGGTTAGGTTCGGTCATATATCTACGTTAATTTTAACTCCAATAAAAAAAATTGACCTCATACAAAATGAAATGGGTAGCTTTATCATTTCATAAGAAAAAAATTAGAGAAAACATATTAATTCAGGAAACTTGGCTTATTAGGCAAATCGATCCTTGCAAAGTAGGCTGAGAATTGCGTTCTGGCTACTAGGTACGAACATATATATATATATATATATTATATATATATATATATATATATATATATATATATCTATATATATATATATATATATATATATATTTGTATATTTTGGTAGCAGTCTTTCCTGTAGACATATTATTAAATATGACCGAAAAAGTAAGATTAATAATTCTAACACGAAATTTCTCAATCTTTCGTCCATTTCTTTTCACTCTTGGAGGTAAATCAAAAATCAATTCTCCTAATTCATTTTTATTTCTAGTCTGACGCGACACGAGCGCGTTTCGTAAAACTTATTACATTTTCAAAGACTTTAGTTCACAAATACACAACTGAATAGAACTTACGTATCTCCGATTTTATATCTACATTTGAGTGAGGTGGAAGGGGTGATGTGGCATTAACACAAGACAGAACAAGATGTGGCATTAATAGGGTATTAATTTCATCAACACAAGACAGAACAAAAGTATTAATAGGGTATTAATTTCATCAACACAAGACAGAACACGAAACAATGGATATTGAATAGAAGTGTTTGTAGAAAGCCTATTGGTCCATATTCCTTGATGCTTCTATATTGGAGCGGAGTCTTGAGGTGGGTAGAATATAGTTGTGCAATAATTGGCTGTTGATTGCTGGTGTTGACTTCTTGATGTGTAGTGCCTCGCAAACGTCAAGCCGCCTGCTATCGCTGTATCTATCGATGATTTCTGTGTTGTTTACTAGGATTTCTCTGGCGATGGTTTGGTTGTGGGAAGAGATTATATGTTCCTTAATGGAGCCCTGTTGCTTATGTATGCATCGTTAAACGCCTAGAAAGAGATGTTGTTGTCTTACCTATATACTGGGTTTTTTGGAGCTTACAGTCCCCAAGAGGGCATTTGAAGGCATAGACGACGTTAGTCTCTTTTAAAGTGTTCTGTTTTGTGTCAGGAGAGTTTCTCATGAGTAGGCTGGCCGTTTTTCTGGTTTTATAGTAAATCGTCAGTTGTATCCTCTGATTTTTGTCTGTAGGGATAACGTTTCTATTAACAATATCTTTCAGGACCCTTTCCTCCATTTTATGAGCTGTGGAAAAGAAGTTCCTGTAAAATAGTCTAATAGGGTGTATAGGTGTTGTGTTAGTTGTCTCTTCAGAGGTGCCTCTGAAGAGACAACTAACACAACACCTATACCCCCTATTAGACTATTTTACAGGAACTTCTTTTCCACAGCTCATAAAACGGAGGAAAGGGTCCTGAAAGATATTGTTAATAGAAACGTTATCCCTACAGACAAAAATCAGAGGATACAACTGACGATTTACTATAAAACCAGAAAAACGGCCAGCCTACTCATGAGAAACTCTCCAGACACAAAACAGAACGCTTTAAAAGAGACTAACGTCGTCTATGCCTTCAAATGCCCTCTTGGGGACTGTAAGCTCCAAAAAACCCAGTATATAGGCAAGACAACAACATCTCTTTCTAGGCGTTTAACGATGCATAAGCAACAGGGCTCCATTAAGGAACATATAATCTCTTCCCACAACCAAACCATCGCCAGAGAAATCCTAGTAAACAACACAGAAATCATCGATAGATACAGCGATAGCAGGCGGCTTGACGTTTGAGAGGCACTACACATCAAGAAGTCAACACCAGCAATCAACAGCCAATTATTGCACAACTATATTCTACCCACCTCAAGACTCCGCTCCAATATAGAAGCATCAAGAAATATGGACCAATAGGCTTTCTACAAACACTTCTATTCAATATCCATTGTTTCGTGTTCTGTCTTGTGTTGATGAAATTAATACCCTATTAATACTCTTGTTCTGTCTTGTGTTGATGAAATTAATACCCTATTAATGCCACATCTTGTTCTGTCTTGTGTTAATGCCACATCACCCCTTCCACCTCACTCAAATGTAGATATAAAATCGGAGATACGTAAGTTCTATTCAGTTGTGTATTTGTGAACTAAAGTCTTTGAAAATGTAATAAGTTTTACGAAACGCGCTCGTGTCGCATCAGACTAGAAATAAAAATGAATTTTGGAGAATTGATTTTTGATTTACCTCCAACAGTGAAAAGAAA
>NC_091163.1:15845838-15872144 GCF_040958095.1 Procambarus clarkii
TGAGTTACGAGGAAAGGCTGAGGGAACTGCACCTCACATCGCTGGAAGACAGAAGAGCCCGAGGAGACATGATCACCACATACAAAATTCTCAGTGAAATTGACAGAGAGAGAAATTGACAGAGGTCGGCAAGGATGGAGTATTTAACACGGGTGGTACACACACAAGGGGACACAGGTGGAAGCTGAGTACCCAAATGAACCACAGAGATATTAGAAAGAACGTTTTCAGTGTCAGAGTAGTTAGTAAATGAATGCACTAGGAGGTGATGTAGTGGAGGCTGACTCCATTCACAGTGTCAAATGTAGATATGATAGAGCTCGAGAAGCTCAGGAATCTGTACACCAGTTGATTGACGGTTGAGAGGCGGGACCAAAGAGCCAAACGAAAACAATAGTGTAAAAGATATGTAATAACCTGGAGTTTCTCAGTGACGGGAAAGGTATGGACAAAGATGACACGCTCTCCCTCCGGATTGCCTGTTGAACGCGCTGGAATGCAAAATTGTAGAGCCTTTTGATCTCACCTTGTTAGATGAGGCATGAACCCAGGTCTTTGAAAAACATTTTTCTCTCTCGCTTGCCAGAGCTCAGGTTCTGAAAGCTCTTGATTCTATTGAGGCAAAGTTGCACGAATGGTGCAGACACGTATTCTTTATTAATTCGTTCTTCTGTAATAGTCCCCTCTTGCTCCTCATGTGCTGCCCAACACCGATGCAGATGCAAATCATTTCCTTAATGACTTGGTCAATTTGAAAGGAGGAGACATATTTTAGAATTTTGAGTCTGATAATTGGTGACACATGACATAGACTGTTTGTATTGTGTGGTAAAGTACGTCAGGACAAGCTAATTGGTCTGGAGATCAGTTTTGAGCACATCATCTGTTCCTGGTAAAACTAAAACTTAAATGAAATGCAATTAAGCTGGATTTTTTTTTTTTAGCATATGCGAACCAATTTTTTTTTTAAGGAATGTATTAGTAAATTTGACAGATGTAGTTCAGGTGATTTCATACCCTCTCGTTAATTGTACTTATTGACGAAAATTTGATCAGGAATCAACACTAAGCTATACATATATTGAAGACATAGTTCTTGTGTTTTTTATGATTTAATTGCCTATTTACTAATTGAATAGAGATATCAGGTTTAAGGAAATGTGTCAAAATATATCGTCCTGTATGGGATTCGAGTTAGGGTCGAATAAGTTGAGATCGCCTGCGACTGGAGGTCACCCCCGTCATGAATTTGGTTTTTAATATATTAATTACAGATCTTAAAGTATGTAAACCCACAAACCAGGAGGCCTGGTCAGAGACCGGGCCGCGGGGACGTTGATCCCCGAGTAACCACACGGCGACCAAGGTAACTCATTACTCAAGGAGGTTTTGAAGTTTTTGCTCTGGTTAATGTCTGTTGATGCCACCCCACACTGAGCACAAGCAAAATCTGATTGTGCTCTATCTTCCTGGCTACCGCCATTCCTTTCTCGTCTCTTTTTGCCTCTGACTGCTTGGTGGGTGTCTCCTCGAACCAGAAGACACCTTTCTGATCAGTCTGCGGCCAGTGTGGCAAGATTGACTTCCATGGCCTTCAGGTCCCTCTTGGTCAGGTCTTTGTAGCTCTACACTTGCCTGTTGGACTTATTCCACGCACGTCCAACTCAGTACAGGAGATCCTTGTTGGGGATCCTGCCATCGCCCATTCCCACCACGTGCCCAAACTACTGCATTTATCTTGTTAGTAAACACTAACTATCGCTGCTTTCCTATCAACGGCTATGGAGTGGGAGGAGTAGAAATCTAGCACGCTTCATCTGATCCAAATTCATATACATCACTCCAACCATATAAAACCATAAAATAACATATTTTTATAGGTTATTCACTTTTATAAGTACACATAAACATATTTCAGGCACACATCAGCTGCTGATGTACGTTCCTGGACATATACATTCCCCTAGACGTACATACATCCCGCTAGACGTACATACGTCTCCAGTTTTTCGTAGACGGAGTGTGTTGCTTTTGCTACTGGTGCATTACTAGTGGTTAGGTTGCCGGCTGCTCAGGGGTTGGTTCAGGCATTGGCGTTGGTGGCCGTGGGCATAGTGCAACAGCCTCGGTTGCAGGACCAGTTGCAGGGTCGGTGGGTTGCACTGGAGTGGCAGAAGTAGTGTTGCTCGTGAAGGGGTATTCTTTACCTGCTCTTGAGTCTTGACAGACACAGTTTACATGTTCATGAGTCTTGACAAACACTAGACGTTTTCTGTGACAAAAAAACACAGCTACTTTGCCCAACTGCCCAACTTTGAGTTTATTTGTGCCAGTAACCAAAAAAAAATTATAATCATTCCCTTTGTGGGAATTTTTTACCCACCATATCTAATAATCATCTAAAAAATGTATAATTTCTATATCATATCAAAATCAAATCCGAATCATTATAGATTCATTATACATCTTGATCCTAGATGACAATGTCAATGTCAAAGTTAACAATTGCTTGCTTAGTTATTTTAATTTTGGTATATTAATTGGCCAATTGTATGCTTGTATGACTTTAATATGCTATAAGTCTGTCTGTCGGTTATAAAGTATGGCAACGCCTCATATCTCAGTAAGTTTATTAATATTGTTGTGCAGCAGTTGACTCTTTAAGCACCATCACCTCATGAGTGTCCATGGTGTAAGAAAAGATTGTCACTGTAAACAAAGTCTCATGAGTGTCCATTGTGTGGGAAAAGATTCAATCAAGCTGACTGTACCTCATCATATAAATTGAATAAATATGTGTATATATACTTGAATATATAAATTAAGTTAACAATTGCTTGCTTAGTTATTTTTAAGTTTTCATATAAGTTCATTTAGTTGAATATAATTTCTAGTACTTAGTTAACAGTAATTAACTACATTTAAGGTCATTTGTCATACTTTTACAAATTAAATTGTTGTTTATAGTATAAGAATATATTGGCTGTTAATAGTTATGGTGCTAGGATAGACTAGTATATGTTTAAATCTCTAATTTAAATAGAGCCAGTGTTCAGTCTTATAAGTGAATTTATTAAATCTTATCCTTGTATAAAATACAAGCTGATGTGAGATACCTGTCGGCAGGTGGACTGTGGATCTTCAATCAACCTATCAACTAAATCATTCACCCCACCTGCCCCTTACAGCCCACAATCTGTCATTAGAAAAAGAGGAGCTAGGATTTACGACCCTAGCTAGAGACTTTAGTTGAATAATTTGCAGACAGTAATTTTATATTTAGTTCAGTACAAGTCCCTGGTAGTCTCCTCTCATATCAATCTCGACAGGTTTTTCCCACATATATGGTCCTTTGTACCTAGATATTTATAGTCCTTCGTTTATCGAATATTATTCCAGCAAATAAATAAGAAACGTTGATTTTGCATTGGAAAAGTTTTTACATATTCTAGCCTAACAACCAATATTTATCATAGCTATATATCTAAGTAAACAAATTGTTTGCAGTGGCTTAAGCCACCATATCCATTACCTATTAAGCATTCATAGAATACTAGTAATTGTTCTGTGTTAAGAAACCACAGTACTTAATTTTATCTGTGTCACAGACACAACTCATCTTAATCATACATACCATTATATACCTTACTTATGGTAACATATATACATACTTAGGTGTATTATCTAGCATTATCTCTAATCAACTGATTTTCAGAGCTGGTCATTAAATATTAGTCTTTAAAAAGTGTTTTTATCACTGTAAGAGCATTTCATTACACTCTAAACATAATCAATTGTATCAAACCCTATTACAGGTAAAACCAGTAGGCACACTACTGTATTTTATCAAACAACTACTAGGGTAATAGATCTTGTAATGATTTTGCAAAAATAGTGCCATTTACTATTTTTAAAAAATTATTACAAGATTTACTGAGTTGGCGCATATCGTCCATTCGGATCACAAACCAAATTATTACAGTACTTTTGACAATTAATCACCTGCTACATCCAGATTCCAGGGAGGAAATGAAGGACGATCTTTGGAATCATTACCTAAGTAGACAGGAAAGCTCATTTATCAAAATACATTAACATCATACATATTTATCAAAAAAAGAGAAAATTCTTGGAATCTCCGAAACTCGGAAAAGGTGAAAATGGCTGACAGTATTCCACCAGCAGCTGAAACAGGAAATAGGAGGACACTTAATGGTCTACAAAATTACCTAACTCAACTGATTGACAAATGTCAAAAGTTGGCTAGACAACCATCGCCTGATTTAATAATTCTGAATACCAGAGTAAAAGCGGCTGTTGAAAAGTATGGACAAATCAAATGCCATGCTGAGATTTATCTAACAGAAATGGCTACAGCAGATTTAACCCGAAGGGAACTTGAGGAAATCGTTGCTGAAATGACAATGTATGAAGATAAAATCTAAGATCAACTTGATCCTTTAATCAAACAAATATTTCAAGCAGGAACCCAATCCAATGTGAGCTCATCCACTCAGCAGGGCAATGCAACTATCACATATATAGCAGCAGAGCTCCCAAAGGTACATTTACCATATTTTGAGGGCAAGGATGAAGACGATTGGGATACCTTCTGGAGAGCCTTTAATTCTATAATAAACTCCAAGGCTTCTCACAAAAAGGCGACAAAGTTTCAATATTTGCAAGGCCAGTTACGGGGAGAGGCAAGGCCGGTCATTGCTAATTTCTCATTAACAGATGATGATTACGACCATGCCCTACAGTTGTTACAAGATAACTACAGTGATAAGGAGACTGCAATTGCCCGTCTCTCATACAAATTATTGGAATTATCCTCTCCAAATAAAAGTTATGAGTCACTACAATCATTTCGATTGTCTATCAAATCAATCATCAAAGCCCTCAGTACAAAAGTACCTGTAGGAAATGTAGAGTGGCTTACAAAGTTAATCATTCAAAGGAAACTTCCTAATGAGGTCATAGACAGCCTATGCACTCATTATAACACCAACATCCTTATCACAAAACCAAATCTTTGATGGACTTCGAGCTACGTACAAAGATTACAAAGCCGAGGAAAACTTAGATCACATGAAAAAATCCCTTAAGGTGAATCCACAGACAAAAACAAAAATGTCAAACTGGCTGTCAAAAATCAAGGGAACAAAACTCCTCTTCTGCAAAGTGGAAACAGAGTAATGTTGGCTCTTATGCTATATCCCCCACAGTTAACAGAACTGTAGGAAATCAAGCTCCCAAGACAGATAAGACAAAAGAAGCTGCAAGTGCCCCAAAATGTTTATTCTGTCAAGAAGCACATACCATTTATCAATGCACAGTTTATGAAGACCGTGTCAGTCGAATCAATCGACTGAAATCTCTGAACAGGTGCATCCGTTGTCTATGGAAGCACGATACAAGTGAATGTAACACTCAATTGAAGAACTGCCAGTATTGTCATAAAAGTGTACATCACACAGCACTCTGTGGTGATATCAACACTCAATCCAGATCACAGACATCCAATAATCAACCTGCATCTCAGGCAAAGCCAAAAAATGATAATTCCACAACAGCCCTACAATTCTGTACAGTAATGAGTAATGTCAATGACTTAGATTCAGAGATTGTTACAACAGCCATATTGCCTACTGCACAGCTAGAACTATGCAATCAAGGAATTTGTATTCAAACTAGAGGCTTTTTTGATCAAGGGTCACAGAAAACCTTTATCAGTAAAAAGATGGCAGAAGATTTACAACTAAAATCTTCACTATCATCGATTCATTCTGGGATCAGAGGAATCTATGGGTATGAATATACTCAAATCAGCAGGAGGCATATTGATGACAGGACCTATACTAGATCTTATAGAAACTGTAATCGTGACTTGACTAGGCAAAGAACAGTCACCACTTAAAATTCCCCAAATGATTGATGATGGATTGGAATCTGTACATCAATTGTGGGAACTTGATGCCATAGTAATAATTCTTGAACAACCAAGTCCTGATGATATCTGTGCATACAATCAGTACTTAGAAACTGTACAGTACCATGATGGACAGTACTGGGTAAGGCTACCATGGAAAATCAACCATAAACCTTACCTACCAACTATCACATGGCTTGTAGTCAATTTAAATCTCAATTAGCAAAGCTAAGAAAAAGGCCTGAGCATTTAAAACTCTATCATGAGATTATAGCTCAACAATTAAAGACTAAATTCATGAAGTCGTGAAACACGACAATAAGCAAACAGGCCATTTTTTACCACACATGGCTCTAATGAGAGAATAAAAAACGACTCCTTTACGACTATTTTGTAATTGTAGCTGTAAATCTTGACCCCAAGAAGCCAGTCTAAATGATTGTTTGCAAACAGGTCCAAGTCTAACTCAAAATTGTATGACATACTGTTGAAGTTTAGACTTAACAAATATGCATTTTCAGCAGATATTAGTAAGACCTTTCTAAGAGTTGGCTTGCAGGAAGAAGATAGAGACTTCACTAAGTTTCTATTGGTAGAGAACCCAGAAGATATCAATAGTCCTATAGTGACTTTCAGATTCTCCTCAGTTCTTTTCGGGGTGACAAGTAGTCCATTTCTATTGCAACAACTCTAGATACTCATCTGAAAAAATAATCAAGTCCCTATAAGGCTGAAATCAGTCAGAATCTATATATAGATAATTTTCAAGGGACAGTTAACAGTACTACTGAACTGTTACAATTATATCAAGAGGCCAACAAGGAGCTACAAGGTGCCAACATGCCACTGCAATCTTGGGCCTCTAATAATGCAACATTGAATAATCAAATAGCAAGAGATTATCCTGAATATCACGTACCAGAATCATAAAAAGAGTTAGGTATGGAATGGGATCTAATCTCGGACACAATTTCAATCAAGTCTGTACCAGTAAATTATTGCATTGCTACAAAAAGGGATTTGCTTTCACAAGTTAGCAAAGTATTCGACCCACTTGGTCTACTAAATCCTTTATCTATCAAGTGGCATTTATTGGTGCAAGAAGCTTGGAAGACTAAAGTTGGTTGGGGTGATCCACTACCACTCCAGTTACAAAAAGCTTGGATGGAAGTGGTTCAAGAACAAACTTTAGTCGTAAAGATAATCTTTTCAAGACACATAGTAGAGGAAAATGATGAAGTATCACTACATATATTCGCAGACGAGTCAGCCAAAGCTGTTGGAGCTTGGGCTTACTTAGTGACTTCTAATCAATCATATCTTAACACCTCTAAGGTCAGAGTCGCTCCATTAAAAAAGAGGACTTTGCCTCAGATGGAACTAACAGCACTGCTAACTGGCACATGCTTAGCAGTGCATATCAAACAAGTCTTGTCTACCATGAACTTCAAAGATGTCATTATATGGTCTGACAATGAAGCTGTCATACAATGGGTACGAAACGACAACTGTCCGACTCCATATGTAAAAAATCGCGTCTCAGAAATTAAAGAAATTTCCGCAGGCTTTCAGTTGTTGCATGTACCAACAAAAGATAATCCAGCTGATCTCTTATCAAGAGGTATGACATTTAAACAGTTTGCAAAGGCAGATATTTGGTTTCATGGGCCTTGCTGGTTAGTGAATGGTAGTTGGCCGAAACAAAAGCCACACGTCAGCACGACACAAACCATAACTACCACCAGGCAGCAAGCTCAAATATCAGTCTTCGATTGTACTCGTTACTCCTTGCTCATCAAATTAATCAATGTAACACAGAACGTGTTTCATTATCTCAGGAAAAGAGGTATAAAATACACTTCTCCAGATGCACTTATCTATTGGGTAAGACAAGCCCAGAGAGAAACTTATGGGAATAACTATGAAAATCTTCCGCATAAGTTAAAACACAATCTCGGTCTGTGGATAGACCAAGAAAATCACAACATTCTGCATTGTGGAGGAGACTTACACATGCAGATATCAATCTAGATACTGTGCATCCATGGTTTTTCCAAAAAATCATTGGATCACAAGGTTGATTGTGTTACATACACCACAACAAATCATCAAACATGGAGGAGTGTTAGACACACTCACACAAATCAGACAGCAGTATTGGATTTCTCAGGGAAGACAGTCAGTCAAATCAATCTTGAAGAATTGCATGATATGCTGAAGGTACGCTGCAAGAACTTGCTCGTATCCAGGGCCACCACCCCTACCAAAGGAACGAGTGTTCCATCTACATCCTTTCAAAACGACAGGAGTAGATTATACAGGAGCCATATATCTAACAGGGACTGCAGATAAGCAACCTATCAAAGCATACATCTGTCTGTTCACCTGTGCTACCACCAGGGCAGTACATCTAGAGGTAACACCCATTATGACTGCTCAGTCATTTATTCAAGCTTTCCGCAGATTCGCAGCACGCAGATCATGCCTTAAGCTAATGATTTCAGATAACGGAGCAAACTTGGTAGCTGGAGAAGCTTATCTACGAGAAATCTGTTCCCATCCTGCGTTACTTCCACACTGGAACAGCGTTATTGCAGATGGAATTTTATCCCTCCGAGAGCCCCATGGCTCGGAGGATTTATTAAGGGTTAATAGGAACTGTCAAAAGATCCTTGAGAAAATCTCTACACCGTCAGAAAATCAATCTTCAAGAACTCCAGACAGTAATCACGGAAATAGAATCAAGGGTGAATAACCGGTCGTTGACTTACTAGTCTGATGATCCTACTCAACATGAGCCAGTAAGTCCTGCCCACCTAATGTATGGAAGACTTCTGACTCCGGTACCATCTCTAGTGGATGATGAGATCAGAGATCCCTCATATGTGGGTCAGAGCGAGTTGGTTCAGGGGTATAAGCATCTGTCCAGTGTAATCCAAAAATGGAATGATGTTTGGACAAAAGAATATTTTACATCTCAACGAGAACATCACTATGGGGCCAATGTCCCACATAATATATCTAATCTCCAACCTGGCGATATTGTCTTAGTAGACAGTAATGGCCCTAGAGCTGACTGGCCATTAGGTAAAGTTGTCTCAGTCCATCCAGATAGCCAGGGAATTTTGAGAATAGTCAAAATCCTGTCTAAAAGAACAACTTCCCTGAAGACATTGGACAAACTCATCCACATGGAATCAGTGAGTCAGCTGCAGTTAGATCCTGAGAGACCTCCAGATCCTCTAACTGCACATGACCCACAGACTCCTAACAGACACAATCATCCACAACGGACAGCCGCACAAAAGTGCAAGCAAAATTTGCACTTGTATTATCAATCCGATGGAGAGTAGATGAATACATATGGTTACTATTGTCCTTAGTATTGGATTCTGTGCCAGTTCTCTCCCTTCGGAAGATGTGGGAAATTTTTACCCACCATATCTAATAATCATCTAAGAAATGTATTATTTCTATATCATATCAAATTGTATCAAAATCAAATCCGAATCTTTATAGATTCATTATACATCTTGATCCTAGATGACAATGTCACTATGATCACGTATGCCATAGGGCCCTATAGATGCCTATGTGACTTTGTGCATGATCTCTCAAGGATTCAGAAGCTTCTAGAAGGATTTAAAAAACTATTGGAACATTAATCGATATCAGGTATTTATTATAAATCGAATCCTTAATATGAATCAGTAGTGCTAGCAAGTACTACTTATAATCTTTAAATCCTATATCTGATTTTATTATAATCTCATCTTATCTCAATCATAAGTCTAGAAGTAAAAATAATCAATCAATATTCATTGGAAGCTACCCCCTCTGAAGGGAAAGGGAGGGGCATCTCGGGAGCAAGAAGCTCCCACGACACCCCGCGGCACTACGCGTTTGTTGACAACACAGTGAAGAAGTGTGAGGTACCTTAGCGAACATTACTTAGCTCAGAACGTCTTATCTAATTATCTTTATCACCAGTGAACACTCTCTAGAACTCGTGGAGTATCTGGACAATATCTACAAGGAAAATTCCTAGAACATTTATATAAAATAAGAGTGAATAGTGGAGCACATAGTGACTGTCTCCACCCTCATATTTCTGCAACTGCAGTTAAAGGAAAATCACGTACCAACGCTACAAGAACAATTTACAGCAAAGCTGTTATATAAAATATCATGCCTAAACTCGCGACAAGAGAGTTATCAAGTCTGGCACACTGTCAGACAGGCACTCTGGCATTCAGAGAAGTATATTGAAGGTTATTTTGGTTATTAATTGGCCAATTGTATGCTTGTATGACTTTAATATCCTATAAGTCTGTCTGTCGGTTATAAAGCGAGGCAACGCCTCATATCTCAGTAAGTTTATTAATATTGTAGTGCAGCAGTTGAATCTTTAGGCACCGAACTTCATGAGTGTCCATGGTGTAAGAAAAGATTGTCACTGTAAACAAAATCTCATGAGTGTCCACTGTGTGGGAAAATATTCAATCAAGCTGACTGTACCTCATCATATAAATTGTTTAAATATACGTGTATATATTCTTAAATATATAAATTAAGTTAACAATTGCTTGCTTAGTTATTTTTAAGTTATCATATAAGTTCATTTAATTGAATATAATTTCTAGTACTTAGTTAACAGTTTTTAGACTACATTTAAGGTCATTTATCATACTCTTACAATTTAAATTGTTGTTTATAGTATAAGAATATATTGGCTTTTAATAGTTATGGTGCTAGGATAGACTATGTGCATGTTTAAATCTCTGAATTAAACAGAGCCAGTGTTCAGTCATATAAGTGAATTTATTAAATCTTATCCTTGTATAAAATACAAGCTGATGTGAGATACCTGTCGGCAGGTGGACTGCGGTCCGTCTAATTACCACAAGCTACACAAGCTTCACAAAGCTTCCTGGCTATACGTTAGTAATGAATAAATATGATATATTTACTAATTATAATGTTCGTGCCGAATGTACAACACAAAAAAACATACCTTTAATCTGAAAAAGTATCTTTTTATAAAGAAATTAGACGAAAATAAAGAGCTGGTGACGCCAAATCAAGTCGACGATCCAAGCGTCGGTTAGGTTAGGTTAGGTTAGGTTTGGTTAGGTTAGGTTAGGTTAGGTTCGGCTAGGTTAGGTTAGGTTTGGTTAGGTTAAGTTAGGTTAGATTAGGATAAGTTAGGTCAACCTAACCTAACATATATTTATTCATTACTAACGTATTGCCAGGAAGCTTTGTGAAGCTTGTGTAGCTTGTGGTAATTAGATGGACCCGGTGGACTGTGTATTTTCAATCAACCTATCAACTAAATCATTCACCCCACCTGCCCCTTACAGCCCACAATCTGTTATTAGGAAAAGAGGAGCTAGGATTTACGACCCCAGCTAGAGATTTTAGTTGAATTAATTTGCAGACAGTAATTTTTAATTTAGTTCAGTACAAATCCCTGGTAGTTTCCTCTCATATCAATCTCAACAGGTTTTTCCCACAACCTTTATTTACTGGTATGTGAGAAGGTGCTAATTATTTTGCAGTTAAGACAACTTTGTTACAATTATAAAAAGTTGTTGTCATTTTGGAAAAACTAACAATTTAGGATTTTTTGTTTAGGGTGGCAGCATTAATTGCGTGAACATCAGTACCCTCAGTAAAAAAAAATAATTAATGACTTCAATTTAAAAAATCAATGAGTTAATTATATTGACGTTTTTGTCCAAATTTCCACTACTTCAACATGTTATTAATTTTCAGTGAGTAATAATAATAAAACTAAATTTGCACCAAGAAATCCGATTAACATGATGTATTAACAAGAAAATCAACAGAAGCCATGAGCAGGATTCAAACCTGTACACTGAGTATTCCTACCATGTGCATGAGTTGTTTAGGACGCATGATGCTTGGGTGTACCCAGTGTACAGGTTCGAATCCTTATCATGGCTTCTACTGATTTTTTCAATAATAATAATATTGATAGGGTACAATCAGGGAAAAGTGCCAAGTCATTACGACTATATAGCTCTTTGCAGGGATCAGGATAAGGATTAGGGATGGGACGGGGGAATGGAATGGTGCCTAGCCACCTGGACAGTTGGGGATTGAACGCCGACCTGCATGAAGTGAAACCCTCGAATCTACCTTGCATCCAAAGTGGTTGTGTATAACTGTTTACAACTTACAAATTAGGTAAAAAGAGATAGTTTTCGCTTGTGATTATGGATTCCTGTCAAAGACCTTAATATATGGCATCAGACAATATTCATGACTGGAACTGAATTCAAGTGAAATTATAGGCAAATGATTTAGTGTCACACACCCAGACTTTCCATCACAGAAGTGGACTTGGCCCATGTTTGTGTGAATTATTAAGTTCACAACATTAATTTTCCACCTCACGGAGCCTCAATACGGCTTCCTCCCTCAACAATATATATTGGTGAACGTGTAGAGACCTACCCCCCTCCCCACAACACACACACCTCTAAACCACCCAAGAGGTGTGTGTGTGTGTGTACTCACCTAATTGTGCTTACGGGGGTTGAGCTTTGGCTCTTTAGTTCTGCCTCTCAATCGTCAATCAACTGATGTACAGATCCTGAGCCTGCCGGGTTCTATCATAGCTACGTTTGAAACTGTGTATGGAGTCAACCTCCACCACATCACTGCCTAGTGCATTCCATTTACTAACTATTCTGACACTTAAAACGTTCTTTTTACTGTCCCTATGGCACATTTGGTTACTCAGCTTCCACCTGTGTTCCCTTGTGCGTGAACCACCCATGTTAAATAATCGGTGTTAATTAACACCATGTGGTATACAAGGTTCTGAAGGATTCCTAACACACGTTTCTGAAAGTGTGTGTGCGTGAATTTTGGCATAAGGGTTGTTAGCTCACTCAACAGCCAACAGCTATACCCACCTAATTGGCCATATTTTCGTAACACAACCATTTCAGGTGTTACTCTAAACCATTCAAAAGACTAAACCAGACAAAAGACATACTCTAAACCATGATCTGTAAAAGACACTCAGTAAATCAGGTGTTTTGGCCCTTTTCTAGACAAATTTACAATTTATGTTGCCTAGTTACTTGCATTGTTTTGTTTTTTTCAGGCTCCATCTCTAAATATATGTATGGTGTGTATGATATTTGAAATGACTGATTTTTTCCTCCCTTTCCTGGAAACACAAATCGAAACTCGCCTTATTTTCCGCTTGTTACAACTTATAATAAAGTTGTTACATCTTGGCTTAACGTGTTTATGACGTTTCAGAACGTTGTTACAACTTTGCTATATTGGTTGTTATAACTGGTTAGGAAGTTTTAAACCTTGTTCGAACGTTGTACCAACGTCATAGTTTTGGTGTGTGTTTGGCGGGCTTAGCCCATGATTTTGATACCTACGACGCTCCTGGGGTCTTGTCCTGCAGTGGATTCCTGTCAGAGGAAAACTACTCTCTCTTACCCCAAAAATATTAGATATCAATATCATCTAGTGGTTGATTTGAATGAAAAATCAATTAATTTTACATCTAACACCTGTCCCCCTTCTTCCATCTCAGGATGGTGGGAGGGGGGAAACAGGTGTTAGATGGTAATTAATTAATTAATTTGTGCATAGGCTTTCTCTGAGGCCTACATGTAGGTCGGGAGCTTTAATTAATAACGCACTTTCAGATGTGTAGGACAGGTGGAGACTCGCAAATTGGTTTATTGTTCCATATATATAAGATAATACAACCTTATTCCATGACGGGCGACATCTCCCGTCACGCAGGGTGCAGTCGCACCTCCACAGATCTCCAGTATCATCTATTGATACTGGCTCAAAACGGCCATAACTTACGGGCTATTCATGCCCGTGCCGCCTTTTGGGTGGCTTAATCTTCATCAATTAATCTTATTCCATCACGTAATTGGCGGTTTGGGTGTTTCTCTCTTTACCTATTTTGCATGAAGGGTTTCAATGATATATTTATATATTCGGTGCTAATATCGTTAAGTAACATGAGTTTGGGAATTTTTTCGCAATATCTCAAGGTGTCAGAGGATATCCCAGCTAGGATATCACATCTATGTCGTCACAGGATAATCAACTCGAGCACCAATGTTGCTACCTAATTCTCGATACGAGTTCTATGGACAATCATCTCACTATCGACCAAAATAAGTGTCGTCACCTATTTCAACCATCGTTGGTACCTCGAACCACAGACACCTATAAGGCTCGTGTTGCTCGTTGGACGTCAGAAGATCCATTAGACCTTCTTGGCAGTTCCCCTCCCCCCGTCCTTGCAGCACGATTTTTTTTTGTTTTGTTATGGAAGGTGTATTGGGACAAAGAAAGTGCTATACCTCGCAGCCGCAGTTTTGGCAAACTATTTCTGGCTTTACGAGATGATTTATTCAGTAAGCCAACTTACGGAGAGAGAGGGTGAGGCAATGATAGGAAGGAGGAGTTGATGAGAGAGGAATGAGATCAATTAGATAGGAGATTGGAAAAACAAGGAAACAAATAATCATTGAGATACATAGAAATGAATGAGATAGATAGCTAGGAACGGTGATCAACGAAACTGTTGCATGTGGCTGATGGCTTACGTAGCCATAATAACCAAGACCAACGCAACATGTCCTGCACGAAGTTCCATATCAAAGTTTGCTCTACCTGTATTTATAATACCACTATAATACCCATCATTATGAATATATCGTTCATGAGAAAAGATTTATCAGGATCTTCAACCCTTCCTGTTGTATATGGGGGGGGGGCTCTTCATGATTTCACTAACTGTTGTGTCATGCTCTGTGCATATGAGCCTCCTTTTATAGGTATCTGTCAAATTCTGGTTGGATTTTTTTTGTTTTATCGTGTGAAATATATATATATATATATATATATATATATAATATATATATATATATATATATATATATATATATATATATATATATATATTTTTTTTAGGGGTACCACCACTGGTTTAATTAAAGGGACCCACATCCTCGAAGAAGAAAATAAATAATGTTCAGAGAAGACCTTGTGGATTCTCACTGAATACTTTAATCTTTTCCTCTCCTACCACCCCTATTATTTTTTTTTTATTTTTTTTTATTTGATTTTATTGCAATGCTACAGTTTACAGAAAACACACACTTATATAACAATATATATTATATATATATATATGTATATATATATATATATATATATATATATATATATATAAATATATATATATATATATATATATATATAAATATATATATATATATATATATATATATATATATATATATATATATATATATATATATATATATATATATATATGCCTAAGGCACAACTCTCCTAAACACGAGAGTTAAGTATACAACTTTAGAACACTTTCCCACCAGGAGACTCGAACCCTAGCCAGCACAGAAGCCTTCCAGCAACTGGCATAACAGGTACGCCTTAACCCTCTCCACCACCCGCTCAGACCCTTAAAAGAGATGGTAATTTCGGAGTATTTAAATACCCCAAAGATCAACACCTCCCAAGAGCACCAGAGCAAGTGAGGGGTCATTTGTACGTTAATTTCATCAAGTCCCTGTTAATATGGGAAGACACAGTGTCTCTGCTTAAGGCACAACTCTCCTAAACACGAGAGTTAAGTATACAACTTTAGAACACTTTCCCACCAGGAGACTCGAACCCTAGCCAGCACAGAAGCCTTCCAGCAACTGGCATAACAGGTACGCCTTAACCCTCTCCACCACCCGCTCAGACCCTTAAAAGAGATGGTAATTTCGGAGTATTTAAATACCCCAAAGATCAACACCTCCCAAGAGCACCAGAGCAAGTGAGGGGTCATTTGTACGTTAATTTCATCAAGTCCCTGTTAATATGGGAAGACACAGTGTCTCTGCTTAAGGCACAACTCTCCTAAACACGAGAGTTAAGTATACAACTTTAGAACACTTTCCCACCAGGAGACTCGAACCCTAGCCAGCACAGAAGCCTTCCAGCAACTGGCATAACAGGTACGCCTTAACCCTCTCCACCACCCGCTCAGACCCTTAAAAGAGATGGTAATTTCGGAGTATTTAAATACCCCAAAGATCAACACCTCCCAAGAGCACCAGAGCAAGTGAGGGGTCATTTGTACGTTAATTTCATCAAGTCCCTGTTAATATGGGAAGACACAGTGTCTCTGCTTAAGGCACAACTCTCCTAAACACGAGAGTTAAGTATACAACTTTAGAACACTTTCCCACCAGGAGACTCGAACCCTAGCCAGCACAGAAGCCTTCCAGCAACTGGCATAACAGGTACGCCTTAACCCTCTCCACCACCCGCTCAGACCCTTAAAAGAGATGGTAATTTCGGAGTATTTAAATACCCCAAAGATCAACACCTCCCAAGAGCACCAGAGCAAGTGAGGGGTCATTTGTACGTTAATTTCATCAAGTCCCTGTTAATATGGGAAGACACAGTGTCTCTGCTTAAGGCACAACTCTCCTAAACACGAGAGTTAAGTATACAACTTTAGAACACTTTCCCACCAGGAGACTCAAACCCTAGCCAGCACAGAAGCCTTCCAGCAACTGGCATAACAGGTACGCCTTAACCCTCTCCACCACCCGCTCAGACCCTTAAAAGAGATGGTAATTTCAAAGTATTTAAATACCCCAAAGATCAACACCTCCCAAGAGCACCAGAGCAAGTGAGGGGTCATTTGTACGTTAATTTCATCAAGTCCCTGTTAATATGGGAAGACACAGTGTCTCTGCTTAAGGCACAACTCTCCTAAACACGAGAGTTAAGTATACAACTTTAGAACACTTTCCCACCAGGAGACTCGAACCCTAGCCAGCACAGAAGCCTTCCAGCAACTGGCATAACAGGTACGCCTTAAACCTCTCCACCACCCGCTCAGACCCTTAAAAGAGATGGTAATTTCGGAGTATTTAAATACCCCAAAGATCAACACCTCCCAAGAGCACCAGAGCAAGTGAGGGGTCATTTGTACGTTAATTTCATCAAGTCCCTGTTAATATGGGAAGACACAGTGTCTCTGCTTAAGGCACAACTCTCCTAAACACGAGAGTTAAGTATACAACTTTAGAACACTTTCCCACCAGGAGACTCGAACCCTAGCCAGCACAGAAGCCTTCCAGCAACTGGCATAACAGGTACGCCTTAACCCTCTCCACCACCCGCTCAGACCCTTAAAAGAGATGGTAATTTCGGAGTATTTAAATACCCCAAAGATCAACACCTCCCAAGAGCACCAGAGCAAGTGAGGGGTCATTTGTACGTTAATTTCATCAAGTCCCTGTTAATATGGGAAGACACAGTGTCTCTGCTTAAGGCACAACTCTCCTAAACACGAGAGTTAAGTATACAACTTTAGAACACTTTCCCACCAGGAGACTCGAACCCTAGCCAGCACAGAAGCCTTCCAGCAACTGGCATAACAGGTACGCCTTAACCCTCTCCACCACCCGCTCAGACCCTTAAAAGAGATGGTAATTTCGGAGTATTTAAATACCCCAAAGATCAACACCTCCCAAGAGCACCAGAGCAAGTGAGGGGTCATTTGTACGTTAATTTCATCAAGTCCCTGTTAATATGGGAAGACACAGTGTCTCTGCTTAAGGCACAACTCTCCTAAACACGAGAGTTAAGTATACAACTTTAGAACACTTTCCCACCAGGAGACTCGAACCCTAGCCAGCACAGAAGCCTTCCAGCAACTGGCATAACAGGTACGCCTTAACCCTCTCCACCACCCGCTCAGACCCTTAAAAGAGATGGTAATTTCGGAGTATTTAAATACCCCAAAGATCAACACCTCCCAAGAGCACCAGAGCAAGTGAGGGGTCATTTGTACGTTAATTTCATCAAGTCCCTGTTAATATGGGAAGACACAGTGTCTCTGCTTAAGGCACAACTCTCCTAAACACGAGAGTTAAGTATACAACTTTAGAACACTTTCCCACCAGGAGACTCGAACCCTAGCCAGCACAGAAGCCTTCCAGCAACTGGCATAACAGGTACGCCTTAACCCTCTCCACCACCCGCTCAGACCCTTAAAAGAGATGGTAATTTCGGAGTATTTAAATACCCCAAAGATCAACACCTCCCAAGAGCACCAGAGCAAGTGAGGGGTCATTTGTACGTTAATTTCATCAAGTCCCTGTTAATATGGGAAGACACAGTGTCTCTGCTTAAGGCACAACTCTCCTAAACACGAGAGTTAAGTATACAACTTTAGAACACTTTCCCACCAGGAGACTCGAACCCTAGCCAGCACAGAAGCCTTCCAGCAACTGGCATAACAGGTACGCCTTAACCCTCTCCACCACCCGCTCAGACCCTTAAAAGAGATGGTAATTTTGGAGTATTTAAATACCCCAAAGATCAACACCTCCCAAGAGCACCAGAGCAAGTGAGGGGTCATTTGTACGTTAATTTCATCAAGTCCCTGTTAATATGGGAAGACACAGTGTCTCTGCTTAAGGCACAACTCTCCTAAACACGAGAGTTAAGTATACAACTTTAGAACACTTTCCCACCAGGAGACTCAAACCCTAGCCAGCACAGAAGCCTTCCAGCAACTGGCATAACAGGTACGCCTTAACCCTCTCCACCACCCGCTCAGACCCTTAAAAGAGATGGTAATTTCGGAGTATTTAAATACCCCAAAGATCAACACCTCCCAAGAGCACCAGAGCAAGTGAGGGGTCATTTGTACGTTAATTTCATCAAGTCCCTGTTAATATGGGAAGACACAGTGTCTCTGCTTAAGGCACAACTCTCCTAAACACGAGAGTTAAGTATACAACTTTAGAACACTTTCCCACCAGGAGACTCGAACCCTAGCCAGCACAGAAGCCTTCCAGCAACTGGCATAACAGGTACGCCTTAAACCTCTCCACCACCCGCTCAGACCCTTAAAAGAGATGGTAATTTCGGAGTATTTAAATACCCCAAAGATCAACACCTCCCAAGAGCACCAGAGCAAGTGAGGGGTCATTTGTACGTTAATTTCATCAAGTCCCTGTTAATATGGGAAGACACAGTGTCTCTGCTTAAGGCACAACTCTCCTAAACACGAGAGTTAAGTATACAACTTTAGAACACTTTTCCACCAGGAGACTCGAACCCTAGCCAGCACAGAAGCCTTCCAGCAACTGGCATAACAGGTACGCCTTAACCCTCTCCACCACCCGCTCAGACCCTTAAAAGAGATGGTAATTTCGGAGTATTTAAATACCCCAAAGATCAACACCTCCCAAGAGCACCAGAGCAAGTGAGGGGTCATTTGTACGTTAATTTCATCAAGTCCCTGTTAATATGGGAAGACACAGTGTCTCTGCTTAAGGCACAACTCTCCTAAACACGAGAGTTAAGTATACAACTTTAGAACACTTTCCCACCAGGAGACTCGAACCCTAGCCAGCACAGAAGCCTTCCAGCAACTGGCATAACAGGTACGCCTTAACCCTCTCCACCACCCGCTCAGACCCTTAAAAGAGATGGTAATTTCGGAGTATTTAAATACCCCAAAGATCAACACCTCCCAAGAGCACCAGAGCAAGTGAGGGGTCATTTGTACGTTAATTTCATCAAGTCCCTGTTAATATGGGAAGACACAGTGTCTCTGCTTAAGGCACAACTCTCCTAAACACGAGAGTTAAGTATACAACTTTAGAACACTTTCCCACCAGGAGACTCGAACCCTAGCCAGCACAGAAGCCTTCCAGCAACTGGCATAACAGGTACGCCTTAACCCTCTCCACCACCCGCTCAGACCCTTAAAAGAGATGGTAATTTCGGAGTATTTAAATACCCCAAAGATCAACACCTCCCAAGAGCACCAGAGCAAGTGAGGGGTCATTTGTACGTTAATTTCATCAAGTCCCTGTTAATATGGGAAGACACAGTGTCTCTGCTTAAGGCACAACTCTCCTAAACACGAGAGTTAAGTATACAACTTTAGAACACTTTCCCACCAGGAGACTCAAACCCTAGCCAGCACAGAAGCCTTCCAGCAACTGGCATAACAGGTACGCCTTAACCCTCTCCACCACCCGCTCAGACCCTTAAAAGAGATGGTAATTTCGGAGTATTTAAATACCCCAAAGATCAACACCTCCCAAGAGCACCAGAGCAAGTGAGGGGTCATTTGTACGTTAATTTCATCAAGTCCCTGTTAATATGGGAAGACACAGTGTCTCTGCTTAAGGCACAACTCTCCTAAACACGAGAGTTAAGTATACAACTTTAGAACACTTTCCCACCAGGAGACTCGAACCCTAGCCAGCACAGAAGCCTTCCAGCAACTGGCATAACAGGTACGCCTTAACCCTCTCCACCACCCGCTCAGACCCTTAAAAGAGATGGTAATTTCGGAGTATTTAAATACCCCAAAGATCAACACCTCCCAAGAGCACCAGAGCAAGTGAGGGGTCATTTGTACGTTAATTTCATCAAGTCCCTGTTAATATGGGAAGACACAGTGTCTCTGCTTAAGGCACAACTCTCCTAAACACGAGAGTTAAGTATACAACTTTAGAACACTTTCCCACCAGGAGACTCGAACCCTAGCCAGCACAGAAGCCTTCCAGCAACTGGCATAACAGGTACGCCTTAACCCTCTCCACCACCCGCTCAGACCCTTAAAAGAGATGGTAATTTTGGAGTATTTAAATACCCCAAAGATCAACACCTCCCAAGAGCACCAGAGCAAGTGAGGGGTCATTTGTACGTTAATTTCATCAAGTCTCTGTTAATATGGGAAGACACAGTGTCTCTGCTTAAGGCACAACTCTCCTAAACACGAGAGTTAAGTATACAACTTTAGAACACTTTCCCACCAGGAGACTCGAACCCTAGCCAGCACAGAAGCCTTCCAGCAACTGGCATAACAGGTACGCCTTAACCCTCTCCACCACCCGCTCAGACCCTTAAAAGAGATGGTAATTTCGGAGTATTTAAATACCCCAAAGATCAACACCTCCCAAGAGCACCAGAGCAAGTGAGGGGTCATTTGTACGTTAATTTCATCAAGTCCCTGTTAATATGGGAAGACACAGTGTCTCTGCTTAAGGCACAACTCTCCTAAACACGAGAGTTAAGTATACAACTTTAGAACACTTTCCCACCAGGAGACTCGAACCCTAGCCTGCCCAGAAGCCTTCCAGCAACTGGCATAACAGGTACGCCTTAACCCTCTCCACCACCCGCTCAGACCCTTAAAAGAGATGGTAATTTCGGAGTATTTAAATACCCCAAAGATCAACACCTCCCAAGAGCACCAGAGCAAGTGAGGGGTCATTTGTACGTTAATTTCATCAAGTTCCTGTTAATATGGGAAGACACAGTGTCTCTGCTTAAGGCACAACTCTCCTAAACACGAGAGTTAAGTATACAACTTTAGAACACTTTCCCACCAGGAGACTCGAACCCTAGCCAGCACAGAAGCCTTCCAGCAACTGGCATAACAGGTACGCCTTAACCCTCTCCACCACCCGCTCAGACCCTTAAAAGAGATGGTAATTTCGGAGTATTTAAATACCCCAAAGATCAACACCTCCCAAGAGCACCAGAGCAAGTGAGGGGTCATTTGTACGTTAATTTCATCAAGTCCCTGTTAATATGGGAAGACACAGTGTCTCTGCTTAAGGCACAACTCTCCTAAACACGAGAGTTAAGTATACAACTTTAGAACACTTTTCCACCAGGAGACTCGAACCCTAGCCAGCACAGAAGCCTTCCAGCAACTGGCATAACAGGTACGCCTTAACCCTCTCCACCACCCGCTCAGACCCTTAAAAGAGATGGTAATTTCGGAGTATTTAAATACCCCAAAGATCAACACCTCCCAAGAGCACCAGAGCAAGTGAGGGGTCATTTGTACGTTAATTTCATCAAGTCCCTGTTAATATGGGAACACAGTGTCTCTGCTTAAGGCACAACTCTCCTAAACACGAGAGTTAAGTATACAACTTTAGAACACTTTCCCACCAGGAGACTCGAACCCTAGCCAGCACAGAAGCCTTCCAGCAACTGGCATAACAGGTACGCCTTAACCCTCTCCACCACCCGCTCAGACCCTTAAAAGAGATGGTAATTTCGGAGTATTTAAATACCCCAAAGATCAACACCTCCCAAGAGCACCAGAGCAAGTGAGGGGTCATTTGTACGTTAATTTCATCAAGTCCCTGTTAATATGGGAAGACACAGTGTCTCTGCTTAAGGCACAACTCTCCTAAACACGAGAGTTAAGTATACAACTTTAGAACACTTTCCCACCAGGAGACTCGAACCCTAGCCAGCACAGAAGCCTTCCAGCAACTGGCATAACAGGTACGCCTTAACCCTCTCCACCACCACTCTCCTCCACCACCAGAGCAAGTGAGGGGTCATTTGTACATATTAACAGGGACTTGATGAAATTAACGTACAAATGACCCCTCACTTGCTCTGGTGCTCTTGGGAGGTGTTGATCTTTGGGGTATTTAAATACTCCGAAATTACCATCTCTTTTAAGGGTCTGAGCGGGTGGTGGAGAGGGTTAAGGCGTACCTGTTATGCCAGTTGCTGGAAGGCTTCTGTGCTGGCTAGGGTTCGAGTCTCCTGGTGGGAAAGTGTTCTAAAGTTGTATACTTAACTCTCGTGTTTAGGAGAGTTGTGCCTTAAGCAGAGACACTGTGTCTTCCCATATTAACAGGGACTTGATGAAATTAACGTACAAATGACCCCTCACTTGCTCTGGTGCTCTTGGGAGGTGTTGATCTTTGGGGTATTTAAATACTCCGAAATTACCATCTCTTTTAAGGGTCTGAGCGGGTGGTGGAGAGGGTTAAGGCGTACCTGTTATGCCAGTTGCTGGAAGGCTTCTGTGCTGGCTAGGGTTCGAGTCTCCTGGTGGGAAAGTGTTCTAAAGTTATATATATATATATATAAAAACAACACTAACAGTCCGGCTGGGACCACCCTCTTGTGGAAAAAGTAGCTGATGCCATGCTCAGCGTCGCAACATCAGACAAGGAGAAAGCCCGCCTCAGAGCATTGCGTGCTCCCCATGCAGGAGACTTCCTCCTGGCAGTACCCATGTCAGCAATGGGCACGCGCCTAGATCCAGAATCCCTTCGTGTAGCAGTGGCCCTCCGCCTTGGTGCCCCAATTCACATTGAATACAAGTGTATTTGCAACAGGGTGGAAGCAGAAAAATATGGACTGCATGGGTTGCATTGCGGAAGCACAAAGGGCTGGCATGCAAGACACAACGAGGTCAATGACATCGGCAAGAGAAGCCTCGTCTCAGCTGGGTGCCCAGCGGAGAGAGAACCTCGCATCCTAGGGGTCCAAAACCTGGATTTCCCCGCACTTCGCCCTGATGGCATCACCATATACCCATGGAAGGAGAGTAGACAGTTGGTGTGGGACTACACATGTGTATCCACCCTGGCTGACACCTATGTACACTTCGGAGCTGATCAAGCAGGTGGGGCGGCCAACCACAGGGAAACAGCAAAATCACTCAAGTACAGGCGACTGGAAGGTCAATACCTCTTTGTTCCCATAGCGTCTGAGACGCATGGCCCCTGGGGCAAGAGTGCCTTGGGATTTCTCAAGGAATTGGGTTCCAAGCTCATTGACGTCACCAGAGACCCAAGGGCTTCCAGTTTTTTATTTCAGCGTCTCAGTGTGGCGATCCAGAGGGGAAATGCTTGCTGCGTCCTCGGTTCCTGTCCAGAAGCGGAGGAGCTTCAAGAGATCCATAACCTTTAGGCATTTGTCTTGTATGTTTTGTAACCTTCAAATACACAATAAAGGAAAAAAGAAAAAAAAAAGGGAAGGGGGTGGTAGGAGAAAAGCACACAGAAACTGTATTGGAGGGGACCTACATTCCCTCCAATGCGTTATGTGTGGTTTCCTCCGAGGCTATGGGTCCCCCTTCTTCCAGCCAGAGGTGGTACTCCCTTCCCTATTGAATATATATATATATGTCGTACCTAGTAGCCAGAACTCACTTCTCAGCCTACTATGCAAGGCCCGATTTGCCTAATAAGCCAAGTTTTCATGAATTAATTGTTTTTCGACAACCTAACCTACCTAACCTAACCTAACCTAACTTTTTCGGCTACCTAACCTAACCTAACCTATAGAGATAGGTTAGGTTAGGTTAGGTAGGGTTGGTTAGGTTCGGTCATATATCTACATTAATTTGAACTCTAATAAAAAAAAATTGACCTCATACATAATGAAACGGGTAGCTTTATCATTTCATAGGAAAAAAATTAGAAAAAAATTATTATTTCTGGAAAACTTGGCTTATTAGGCAAATCGGGCCTTGCATAGTAGGCTGAGAAGTGCGTTCTGGCTACTAGGTACGACATATATATATATATATATATATATATATATATATATATATATATATATATATATATATATATATATATATATATATATATATATATATGTCGTACCTAGTAGCCAGAACGCACTTGTCAGCCTACAATGCAAGGCCAAATTTGCCTAATAAGCCAAGTTTTCCTGAATAAATAAATTTTCTCAAATGTTTTTCTTATGAAAAGATAAAGCTACCCATTTCATTATGTATGAGGTCAATTTTTTTTTATTGTAGTTAAAATTAACGTAGATATATGACCGAACCTAACCAACCCTACCTAACCTAACCTAACCTATCTTTATAGGTTAGGTTAGGTTAGGTAGCCAAAAAAGTTAGGTTAGGTTAGGTTAGGTAGGTTAGGTCGTCGAAAAACAATTAATTCATGAAAACTTGGCTTATTAGGCAAATCGGGCCTTGCATAGTAGGCTGAGAAGTGCGTTCTGGCTACTAGGTACGACATATATATATATATATATATATATAAGCCTATACTTGCATAAACCACAAGTGAAGATAAACAATCTTTGGACAACACCCACCAGTGGGACTCGAACCCAGAAAGCACAACTACCTTCCAGTAGCTGGCATAACTAGTATGCTTTAACCCACTACGCCATCAGACCTTACAAAAGAAGTAGATAGTTCGAGATATATATATCTCAAACATCTCTACCTCCCGAAGGCACCAGATGAGTGAGGGGTCAGTCTGCAATTTTCGTCAAGCCACTGTCAATGTGAGAGAACTCGTGTCCAGCTTATAAGCCTATACTTGCATAAACCACAAGTGAAGATAAACAATCTTTGGACAACACCCACCAGTGGGACTCGAACCCAGAAAGCACAACTACCTTCCAGTAGCTGGCATAACTAGTATGCTTTAACCCACTACGCCATCAGACCTTACAAAAGAAGTAGATAGTTCGAGATATATATATCTCAAACATCTCTACCTCCCGAAGGCACCAGATGAGTGAGGGGTCAGTCTGCAATTTTCGTCAAGCCACTGTCAATGTGAGAGAACTCGTGTCCAGCTTATAAGCCTATACTTGCATAAACCACAAGTGAAGATAAACAATCTTTGGACAACACCCACCAGTGGGACTCGAACCCAGAAAGCACAACTACCTTCCAGTAGCTGGCATAACTAGTATGCTTTAACCCACTACGCCATCAGACCTTACAAAAGAAGTAGATAGTTCGAGATATATATATCTCAAACATCTCTACCTCCCGAAGGCACCAGATGAGTGAGGGGTCAGTCTGCAATTTTCGTCAAGCCCTGTCAATGTGAGAGAACTCGTGTCCAGCTTATAAGCCTATACTTGCATAAACCACAAGTGAAGATAAACAATCTTTGGACAACACCCACCAGTGGGACTCGAACCCAGAAAGCACAACTACCTTCCAGTAGCTGGCATAACTAGTATGCTTTAACCCACTACGCCAACAGACCTTACAAAAGAAGTAGATAGTTCGAGATATATATATCTCAAACATCTCTACCTCCCGAAGGCACCAGATGAGTGAGGGGTCAGTCTGCAATTTTCGTCAAGCCACTGTCAATGTGAGAGAACTCGTGTCCAGCTTATAAGCCTATACTTGCATAAACCACAAGTGAAGATAAACAATCTTTGGACAACACCCACCAGTGGGACTCGAACCCAGAAAGCACAACTACCTTCCAGTAGCTGGCATAACTAGTATGCTTTAACCCACTACGCCCATCAGACCTTACAAAAGAAGTAGATAGTTCGAGATATATATATCTCAAACATCTCTACCTCCCGAAGGCACCAGATGAGTGAGGGGTCAGTCTGCAATTTTCGTCAAGCCACTGTCAATGTGAGAGAACTCGTGTCCAGCTTATAAGCCTATACTTGCATAAACACACAGTGAAGATAAACAATCTTTGGACAACACCCACCAGTGACT
>NC_091163.1:15872644-15927644 GCF_040958095.1 Procambarus clarkii
GTGTGTGTGCGCGCGCGCGCGTCTGTGTGCATGTATGAGATTTAAATAAACTATTTGAATATTAATCCCTTAATCTCAATTTAAAGAACTTGACCCTTAAAACAGGATAAGTTTTGTTTATTTTTGAGTCGCAGTATTTTTGTTCACGCTCCTCCCACAAGTATAAGTTTTTCCCAGCCATAAAGCCAATTTTTTGGGGGCTGGTGCAAAGTCCAGCTTCCTCCCTCCCAGTGCATACTGGGGCTTTATTAAGTAAATGATACTGTACCATGTACAAACTGCACTCATTATATGGTCCCAGAATGACTAATGGTCTGTAATAATAATACAAAAATCATCAAAGCTGCTTCCTTTTTTTAAATTTGTTGTCAAAATAATTTCAAAACATTAGTAACATATTGGGCAACCATTCTAATCAGAGCAAATATATTTTTAGCAAAAATGCGACAGTTTTCTAATATTCAATACTCCAAAATATTAATAAATTCTTAATTTACCTAAATACATTTAAACCAACCCTAACCAATCATATCTAAAATTAGCCTAACTTAAGTAAGCCTTGTTACATATATCTGAACCTAACCTCACCTAAAACATATGTAAACCTAACTTAATCTAATCAAACAGATCAAAAGAGGAAAATGAAAGGATGTTGACCAGACCACACACTAGAAGGTGAAGGTACGACGATGACGTTTCGGTCCGTCGTGGACCATTCTCAAGTCGATTGTGATTGAGAGTGATTTAAATTTATATAAATTGTTCCTATATCTGTATTACGGCTCCGATGGTAAACCTTACTTTGTTTTAGCAATATATATAACCTTTCAAATTGTAAACTAAATGTTATTCATCTTACGTTAAATATATAAGGTGTATTTAAGATTCCTTTACCCCTTGTCTAGTCCAGTCAGTATTGTATTAATTAAGTTGTATACGTTGAAACGAGTAACATTTCTGATTCAATATGCTTCATTACTCGTTTATGACATAGCAAAAGCAGCAGATATATTCAGCTTACTGTTCATACAAACCACTACACCAGCCTCCCACTACACCAGCCTCCCACTACACCAGCCTCCCACTACACTAGCCTCACACTACACCAGCCTCCCACTACACCAGCCTCCCACTACACCAGCCTCACACTACTCAAGACACCCATCTATCTAGCTGAGGTATTCCTGCGTCTGGTTTCATGAATCTAAAAATATTAATACGATTCCAGTTCACATTTCCGTGATCACATTAATATCCTCGTGGATTCCCAAAGTTTCATTTCCTCTAATGGACCATTTGACTCTATAACGCAAGGTCAAGAGCGTTCAATCCCCCACGGAGACTAATGCACCATATCTTACTCCCCGGCTTTGCGAACTCGCTGATAATTCGTAGTGAAACGCTCCTTAAGACACATCTATTCAGGCTCCTCGAGATTCCACCGTAAGTGGGTAAATTATGGCAAATAACTTGAAAGGAAATTATAAGGAGAAACCGAGGGGCAAGGGTGAATATGTAACACAAGGAAGGACTATGTGAACAAGATGGTTTCTTTGCTATGTCTGAATTAAGAGGACGGAGTGAAATGAACGAAGCTGTGATTGCATTCCATATCTCATTTGGTGCCTTCTTTTGATAATTACTTACTTACTTTCCATATATTAGAGCAAATATTTACATTCTGTACTCGCCTTAATTAATTCACGTTCTAAATATTTTCCCTACTATTTGACTCAGTAGCCAGAATGGGGTACTGTTATTGTGTAGTGTTTATGGTGCTCTGTGTAGTGTATATAGTATCTTTTCTCAATGTTTGGCGGCTTTGTTTACAATTATTAAACAGTTAATGAGCTCCGAAGCACCAGGAGGCTGTTTATAACAATAACAACAGTTAATTGGCAAGTTTTCATGCTTGTAAACTGTTTAATAAATGTAACCGTCAAAGATTGAGGAAAGATGGACACGTTCGTAAGTACCTGCGTAACTGCTTCGTGAATTTGGCCCCAGCTTTTCTCCTCTCCAGAGTAAGAAAAACACGAATCAGTCTCTTGCCTCAGGAGCATCAACATCAGTGACGACACTTGTCAGAAATCTTACATGAAATACATCAGGTATTTCATGACAGATTTGTCTGGAGGGAGCTGTCTCCAGCTGCTGCTGTGAGGCTATTCACTTCTTAAGAAAATAAAAAAAACGCAATGTGCATAAGCTCGGCCACTAACATATAGAGTCCATAAGGTTCAGGAATCTGTACACCAGCTGGCAGTTGAGAGGTGGGACCAATGAGCCTGGGTTCAACCCTAGGTGAGTACAACTAGGTGTGTGTACAGGGCGTCGTGTGTGTAGCAGAATGCAAGTATAGACGGAGGAAGATGAGAGAATTGGTTTCTACCTATTTAGGATTGGTTCATGGGGCGAGATGGGTGATCTTAATGTTTGGTTTCAAGAGTAAGTTATCCACTCCTCGTCCTCCTAAGATTCTCCCCCAACGTCAAGATGCTGTCGTACTAAAGAGTTCCCTTATCCTTACCTACCAAAAGACTTAAAACAGAAAACGGGAGAGTATGTCTATTTTGCAAACCGCTACCATTAGGAGGACGGGTTGAAGTTTAATGTATTCATACCCTTCATCTCCATTACTGTACCCTTATTTTCCTAGACATTATCTTAGACACTGTGACCATCTTAACTACACAATTTCTCTCTCTCTCTTCATCACTACCTTCCCTACCCTTCACCACCTTCCGTACCTTCCCTACACTTTAACACATTCCTTACCATTCCCCACTTTCGACCCTACCCCTCCACCCAACCACTTGGGCTGGACGGTAGAGCGACGGTCTCGCTTCATGCCGGTCGGCGTTCAATTCCCGACCGTCCAAGTGGTTGGGCACTATTCCACACCCCCCTTCCCATCCTAAATCCTTATCCTAACCGAACGAGGGGATATGGGTGGAAGCTGGAAACTCAGATAAGACACAGAGATATTAGGAAGTTTTCTTTAAGTGTAAGATTAGTTGAAAAATGGCATGCACTTAAGGAACAGGTTTTTGAAGCAAACTCTATTTCATAATTTTAAAACTAGATATGATAGGGAAATAGGACCGGAGTCTTTGCTGTAAACAACCGATGGCTGGAAAGGCGTGATCCAAGAGTCGTGATTGATAGGGTAGATAAAGACAGACTTTTTAACATAAGGGTCACAGGCACTAGGGGACACAGGTGGAAATTGAGTGCCCAAATGAGCCATAGAGACGTTAGAAAGATTTTTTTCAGTGTCAGGGTAGTAGACAAATAGAATGCATTAGGAAGTGATGTGGTGGAGGCTGACTACATACACAGCTTTAAGTGTAGATATGATAGAGCCCAATAGGCTCAGGAACCTGTACATTAGTTGATTGACCGTTGAGAGGCGGGACCAAAGAGCCAGAGCTCAACCCCCGCAAGCACAACTAGGTAAGTACACACACACACACACACACACAATGTAAATAAAACAAAACAAAAATTATACACTATTATTCTAAATTATATTAACTCCGTCTACATGCGTTGATTTGAAAATAAAAATACATTTACTGTAAAACATAACTCCTAAATCATTTCCCTCTCGGCCATTATAACGAGAAATAACCCGCAAACGCCTCATATTTCTTGACCAACAGTGTATTTACCTAATCTGTCACAACCCGTTTGACAGACTATAACGGGGCCTTTTCCCAATTTGTTACATCGCTGTCTATATCTGGCGAGTCTGAAAGAGGGCGCGAGAGACAGGCTATTGGCACCTCATCCCAATTGGTGACATCGCCGTCTATATCATCTTCGAAATACTTTTGTAGTGGTGAGTGTGTAGGGGACGCCGTGCTGCTGGAGGTTAATGATATCTTATCCCAGAGCTCAGAGACCTCATAGAAGGACTCGAAGCGATAGAACGTTTCTTTTGGCTCGGGAGAGTGTTCGTCTTCTGTCTCGAGAACGTCATCCTTGTCTCCCTCACCGTCCCTGCACGTGTCGAGGACGACGTCTGTGCTGTCGAGGACGTCAGTGGTGTCTAGGACGACGTCAGTGTTGAGGACGTCAGTGGTGTCTAGGACGACGTCAGTGTTGAGGACGTCAGTGGTGTCTAGGACGACGTCAGTGGTGTCAAGGACGACGTCAGTGGTGTAGAGGACGACGTCAGTGTTGAGGACGACGTCAGTGTTGAGGACGACATCAGTATTGAGAACGACGTCAATGGTGTCGAGGACGACATCAGTGGTGTCGAGGACATCAGTGGTGTCGAGGAGGACGTCAGGGGTGTCGAGGAGGACGTCAGGGGTGTCGAGGAGGACGTCAGGGGTGTCGAGGAGGACGTCAGTGGTGTCGAGGACGACATCAGTGGTGTCGAGGACGACATCAGTGGTGTCGAGGACGACGTCTGTGGTGTCGAGGACGACATCAGTGGTGTCGAGGACGTCAGTGGTGTCGAGGACGATATCAGTGGTGTCGGGGACGACGTCAGTAGTATTAAGAACGACGTCAGTGATGTCAAGGACGACGTCAGTGGTGTCGAGGACGACGTCAGTGGTGTCGAGGACGACGTCAGTGGTGTCGGGGACGACGTCAGTGGTGTCAAGGACGACGTCAGTGATGTCAAGGACGACGTCAGTGGTGTCGAGGACGACGTCAGTGGCGTAGAAGACTGCATCAGTGTGGGTAAGAGGCTCCACCTCAGCATCTTCAGTGGTGTCAAGTCCCTACTCCACGTCCTCAAAGTCGGAGGAGGAGGTCCCTCGATGTCTTCTCAAGCACTGACACTTGAGGCAATCGAGGCAGGTACCACCGAGCGACATCACCTTCAAGACCCACCACCACAAACAGAAACTAATGGTCTCTGCCACCCATACATACCAACTTTTTCCTCCGAAATCCATGGTCACCATTTAAAACTCCAGGAAACTGTTTAAACTATAAATTATTAAAAAGGAATTTTAATAATAAATAATTTTATCAAACTAATGGTGCTTTTTCCCTCCCAGGTCTGGTTTATATATCATATATGAAATAATATAGTCAGGTTGGAATATGTACATTGTAGGGGGGTTAATATAGCTGGTTTACAATTGGAGAGTTTAGGTGGTCGTGTGATAGTGATGGGATCTATTTTGAGATTATCTTGAGGTTATCTTGAGGTTATCTTGAGATGATTTCGGGGCTTAGCGTCCCCGCGGCCCGGTCCTCGACCAGGCCTCCTTTTTTGTTACACATCCCCAGGAAGCAGCCCGTAGCAGCTATCTATACCTCCCAGGTACCTATTTACTGCTAGGTGAACAGATACATCAGGGTGAAAGAAACTCTGCCCATTTGTTTCCGCCTCCACCGGGGGTTCGAATCCGGAACCTCGGGACTATGAATCCGAAGCACTGTCCATTCAGCTGTCAGGCCCTCTGACGGATGAGAATGGTGAAGGTTGCCGTGTGATAGTGAGGGTATCTACGATGTAGTGATCATGTCTACGTTCATTCAACGTTAATAAGTCGTCAGTTGTCGCAATAGGAGCCACTCCTACTTTAGAATGGGCATGGCGGTAGACCCCCACATTTCACCATGGAAATTTGCTGCGTGCACCTTGTCCAACCACTTGGGCTAGACGGTAGAGCGAGTCTCGCTTCATGCAGGTCGGTGTTCAATCCCCGACCGTCGACCATGTGGTTGGGCACTATTCCTTCCTCCCATCGTCCCATCTGAAATCTTTATCCTGACCCCGTTCACAGTGCTATATATTCGTAATGGCTTGGCGCTTTCCCCCCTTCATAGTTCCTTTCCCTTCCCTGTTGTAATGTTTGTCTCAGTAATACAAGCCATTCCACTTTGCCACAACCCCCAGTTTCACCACCAAAGTTGTCGTGTTGTGTCAACAACAACAACAACAACACCAGGGTCTTTGTGCTGTGTCATCTGTTGCCATCTTCACTACTTACTGTTATTTGGTCACTGTAGCCATCTTCACTGCTTACTGTTATTTGGTCACTGTAGCCATCTTCACTACTTACTGTTATTTGGTCATTGTAGCCATCTTCACTGCTTACTGTTATTTGGTCACTGTAGCCATCTTCACTACTTACTGTTATTTGGTCACTGTAGCCATCTTCACTACTTACTGTTATTTGGTCACTGTAGCCATCTTCACTACTTACTGTTATTTGGTCACTGTAGCCATCTTCACTACTTACTGTTATTTGGTCACTGTAGCCATCTTCACTACTTACTGTTATTTGGTCACTGTAGCCATCTTCACTACTTACTGTTATTTGGTCACTGTTGCCATCTTCACTACTTACTGTTATTTGGTCACTGTAGCCATCTTCACTACTTACTGTTTTTGTCACTATAGCCATCTTCACTACTTACTGTTTTTGTCACTGTAGCCATCTTCACTGCTTACTGTTATTTGGTCACTGTAGCCATCTTCACTACTTACTGTTATTTGGTCACTGTAGCCATCTTCACTACTTACTGTTATTTGGTCACTGTAGCCATCTTCACTACTTACTGTTTTTTGGTCACTGTAGCCATCTTCACTACTTACTGCTATTTGGTCACTGTAGCCATCTTCACTACTTACTGTTTTTTGGTCACTGTAGCCATCTTCACTACTTACTGTTTTTGGTCACTGTAGCCAACTTCACTACTTACTGTTTTTTGGTCACTGTAGCCATCTTCACTACTTACTGTTTTTGGTCACTGTAGCCATCCTCACTGCTTACTGTTTTTTTGGTCACTGTAGCCATCTTCACTACACATTATCTCTGTCACTGTAGCCATCTTCACTACACATTATCTCTGTCACTGTAGCCATCTTCACTACACTGTCCTTGTCACTGTGGACAGAATGGACCACTTCCACTTCCTTTCTAATGAAAAAGAAAGTTGACCCCATACCCACAGTGATACCCATACATACACAGGGAAACACATACGTCACGCTGCGAGCAGCCGCGTCCAACAGCCTGCTTGACCAGCCCATCACCCAGGAGGCCTGCTCAGAGACCGGGCCTCTAGGGGGGGTGAACCTTGACTCCAATCAACGCAAGGAAAGACACACAATGGGCTCAGGAAATGATCACCAAATATCCTTTAGCTGAGCAGGTAACAGTCTTGGAAAGCCTGTAACGCAGTTTTAATACATATCAGTAATGTGTTTTTGTATCACAAGTGTTTCAGAAGTCTTTAAGTAAGTCATTTCACCGTTACATAGTTCCTAATCCTGCTCTTACACACCCAACTGGGGGACAGTTTTACAGGCTTGCTCCTTAAGTGAACTGTGGAGACGGTGAGTTATAATAACGCGGGTGAAGATATAATGACTAAACCACTCATCAGAAGATGAGGACACGACGACGTTTCGGTCCGTCCCGGACCATTTTCAAGACAATTGTCTTATTACTGATCCAGGATGAACAGAAACGACGTCGTCTCCTCCTTGTCTAGTGTGTGGTTTAGCCTTTAAGTAAACTTTGCATATTTGTCTTAAAATCTCTCGTAGAACATCATTTTGAATGAAGTACTTGCACATTTCTTGACCACCATTGGCAGAGTTATTGCCAAATTTTGCGTTTTTCCTCCAGTCGATTCCTAACCACTTGGGCTGGACGGTAGAACGACGGTCTCGCTTCATGTAGGTCGCCGTTCAATCCCAGACCGTCCAAGTGGTTGGGCATCATTCCTTCCCCCCCCCCTTTCCCCCCCGTTCCCACGCCAAATCCTTATCCTTATCCCTTCCAAGTGCCATATAGTCGTAATGGTTTGGCGCTTTCCCTCCTGATAATTCCCTCTTTCCCTCTCCAGTTGATTGCACAGTGACGCAACGAATGAGAATTGTTCTCATAGCAGATTTATGAGAGGTTCTCATCTAGTAAATCCTAGAATCTCTCTTCGCAGAGGTTCTCATCTAGTAAATCTACTTCAACAGGTGCTGAAAACTCCCTTGTATTCCAGCCAAAGCCCAGTAGCAGTAACGTTTATAGATATCTGCTAACGTAACTGGAGGATCCATAATAGTGTGATGATTCTTCCTGTTTAATAGAATGATGAAATGGAGTTTTGAGAAACTACAGCTGTAGTTGTCATAATAAAATGCTGCCTTTTACGCGGCTCCAATAGCCCTCCATTATGAGGATCAATGTCCCATTTAAGAGCATAATGTTTTGACTAAGTCAACAGTTCTATCATTGCATTCGGAGACCAGTCAACAAAAAAGGCATTCACGTGAGACATACAAATCTCCATCAATAACTAGTTTTGTTATGAATGCCTCTTAGCTTCGTGCACAAGCACGGCACAGTTATACCGTGCAATCAAAGTTATGTTGAGTGCAAGCAAAGTTATGTTGAGTGCAATCAAAACTCACAAAGCTGAATTCTTTGCCATAATTCTTGTTCTCAAACGAACATACGTTACCAAAGTTGACACGTAAATTGTAAGCGTTTCGTTGGCACTTCAAGAAGTAACTACCATAACAAAACCAAAAATACTAATGCATAAGGAGCAACTAACAGAGACACACCCTTAAATAATGCTCCATATAATTTCAATCAGGATCACAAATAACGCAGAAGCCAACGAAAGCTTCAGAAAGCTTTCAGACGTCACTGTCAGAAAGCTTTCAGACGTCAAAAAGCGCCGACCATCTATTCACAAACAGAGCCGTAAAGTGTAAAGTGATAGTGAAAAGGTTCAAGGAAGGGGGAGAAGGGGGGGCTTTTGATGTCTCCATGAAGGAGGGCATCAACCTTCCCCATGTGGCTCAAGACCTTGTAAATCTCGACGAGAGAGAGAGAGAGAGAGAGAGAGAGAGAGAGAGAGAGAGAGAGAGAGAGAGAGAGAGAGAGAGAGAGAGAGAGAGAGAGAGAGAGAGAGAGAGAGAGAGTGAGAGAGAGAGCGAGAGAGAGAGGGAGCGAGAGAGAGCGAGAGAGAGAGAGAGCGAGAGAGAGAGGGAGCCAGAGAGAGAGGGAGCCAGAGAGAGAGGGAGCCAGAGAGAGAGAGAGAGAGAGAGAGAGAGAGAGAGAGAGAGAGAGAGAGAGAGAGAGAGAGAGAGAGAGAGAGAGAGAGAGAGAGACCCTTGAAAGCTGAGACACCATATATAAATATATCCTCATATCAAATATATCGTTGTTGATACAACAGCAAAAAGTTTCATAGAGAATGTATGCCACTATTATGATCCCAGGTAGCCGAAAAACGAGTCTCCCCTTTGAGAATTATTCTATCAAGCCTGACCTGACTAGAAGGTCTAGGAAATATAGAGGTGAAGATACAGATGCAAAATAGTTGGTTGGATTTGATAAACAATTTGAGATTATGGGCAGTGAATAAGAAAATAGATAAATGACTTGTTAGGAGATGTGGATAATTTGCTGGAGGTGTGAGGCTCGCTTAGAGAGGAGCTTAAGTCACTTGAGTACCAGACACCGCAAGGGGAAGCTGCGCTGTGTGAGCTCCTGTTAGAAAGGAACCCTAGTGATATATCTCCAAGAGAAAGGAAGTGTGCAGACGTTCCAGCTGTGGAATCGAGCTGGAAACGTTGTGGTCTCAAGTCCTAGACGGCGAGGAGAGTTTATTAAGCTGCCCAGAGACATTTTCGTGGGCTGTGGAAGCGCCCTGATCCGACACCGTCAGAGGGATAGCACCCTCAACTAGACAATCTGTGGTAAGCACGATTTTAAGCCAGTTTATAGTGATTATTTGTAGTTGGTCGTGTGCCCAGCGACAGTAGCGAATGTTTATTGATAAGTTAGACATGTTTTGGTAAGGCAGGAAGCCTAAATAAAAGGACGGAGATGAGAGAGACAGCTGGAGGGACGAGCAACACGTCCTCTCCCGTCGACCGCCTGAAGCCACCTGACTGGCAGGGGAGGACCCTCCCAGAGTGAGTGAGGACCGCCGGGCAAGGCGGAGCATGGACCAGCCCAAACGGGGGAGTCCACTCTCACAGTATGTAGAGAGCAGATAGATGTTGGTGGCAAACATATTGTGTGGATTATTTCGTCTATGTGTTTATAAGGAAACATTTTTTATTGACGTGTCAATGGGTTGCAGATTTGTCTTTGGGGAAGAAGTTGCTGAGAACTTCGAAGCCAGCACAGAGGGAGTAGTTGATGAGCCTCCAAGGCAGTGGAAGAGTAGGACCTCGAGCTGTGAGGAGAAGCAGTGAAGAGGAGTGTCACGTGCTTCTGTAATACCAGTGGCAAAACTCCAGTTCTGTTCGAGGAAACCTCATGGTGTAGCAGCCAGGAGAGCTGTGGAGGACCCTAGTAGAAGTGGTGAAGCACCGTAGTTGCTCAAGGAAGACTTCATGGAGTAGCAGCCAAGAAGTGCTGCAGAGGATCATGGTAGATAAACCCGGAAGAACCTGAAGAGATCAGGGTAGTGAACTTCCAGATGTGGAAGGGAAGTTCTGGTTGATTACTTGTAGGGAGTTGGTAGTGTTTGGTTGTCATTAGCGTGCAAGATGCAGTGAAAGGCGAGTGATTGTTGGCCATTTTTGTGCCAAGGTGTACTTATGCTGAAGTGTAGAGTTACAGTCGTAGGCTGGATTACCTACAGAGACATACATATGTGTTCTAGGATTGATAGGGTGATCGATTGATCGTTATTGTGTATCAAGGAACATTTATACTAATATTTATGTTATTGCATTCATACGCTGGTTTTCCTTGCACATGTTTATAGATATATATTCTCTTGCTGATAGTGCAACATTGTGTTATAAGACGACCTACTTGAGGAGGTTGGTAGTATTAGGTGGTGAATTAGGAGATAGGATACCACTTGATAAGCAGATGATAGAGTTCTGATGGTGTTGGAGTGCAACCTGACTGAAATAGTATAGTGTGTAGGATTCCTTATTATTAATATATGTGTGTATGTATTGTGTATGTGCTTGGTCCAGTAAATGTATTCAATTTTGCTGGTGTTTACCCTTGTCCCAGTGAGGCTTCCCAGGTTGTAGGAAAGAAGGGGAGAGAGAGAGAAAGAACCAAGAACCACTGCTGTGGACAGGGTAGAAGGTAATACTTATAAGTCAAAGGGGATTGAGGAGATCATATCATATAAGGAGAAAGTGGGGAGTCACAGCGGCTCAAGTGGGTGTATGCACGTGACAGCGAGGCTAAGTATTGGAGCCGCATCCCCTAAATGTGTGATGTTGAGCCCCTCTCCAAGAGCCAGAAGCACCCAGGGTGATCTCCTGGTAAAGTATAAACACTATACCGAGTTGTGGGTTGGGTTGTCCAGAAAGAAGGATCAACATCAACTCCAACCCACAACGTAATAAATTGGGGTCCTGTCCGGGAGAGTGAACTGACACACCCACACCCTGTCCAAGAGTGGATTCCTACACCCCTTGATGAAATTGATACACTGTGTGACCGCAGGTGTAATTTCTCTCTCGGGAAGACTTACAGGACAAGATGGATAAGGTGCAAGCATTTGTGGAGTCAGGCAAGCCTGAGGAATTGAAAGGTTGCACGAGGGATCAATTAAAACAAATAGCAGAAAAATGTGGCATTAGGTTGAAAGCATCTAAAGTAGCTGGGATGAAGGATGAGATCCTGAGGCAGTTAAGAGCCAAAAGTGAAGCAACAGAACAAAGAGCCCAGAAAGGAGCTAGAAGTGGAAAGGAGGATGATGAGCAGGATGAAGTGAGATCCCCGGGATTGAGTAGGAGCAGCAAAAGTAGCCGAAATAAGAGCTTGGAAAGATTCCAGTTAGAACTCCAGATGCAGCGTGAGGAGAGACAGTTCCAGTTGGAAAAGATGAAATTAGAACTCCAGATAAAAAATGAAGCCGAGAAGGAAAAAGAGAAGACCAGGCTGGAAGTAGAAAAAGAGAAAACCAGACTGGAGGTAGAAAAAGAGAAAGCAAGACTAGAGATGGAGAAAAAAAAGAGAAAGTAAGACTAGAGGTGGAGAAAGAAAAAGCCCAGGTCGAAAAAGAAAAAGCCCAGGTCGAAAAAGAAAAAGCCCAAGTCGAAAAAAGAGAGAACAAAACAAATGCAGATAGAAGCGAACAGAACCTAGGCTGAACAAAGGATTGAACATGGGTTGCCAAAGAGCACCACCCAGGTATCACACTCACCAGATGTTAGGGTTAGGGAGAAGGACATTCCCTTGTTTGTTCCCGAAGAGGCAGAGAGCTTTTTTGAGCACTTTGAAAAGGTAGCCAGCATCAAGGAGTGGCCACAAGAGGAATGGGCCCAGCTGGTCCAGTTAAGATTAACCGGTGCAGCCAGGGAGGCATACACCCAATTGTCACTGGAAGAGTGCCAGGATTATGCCACAGTAAAAAGCAGCATATTGCGCTCGTTTCAGCTAACTCCAGAAGCTTATAGGAAGCGCTTCAGAGAGATGGTGAAGGTTGGAGCATGTACTTTTGCTGAGACAGCAAGGGATCTGGAAAGACGATTCCAGAAATGGATTGTGGCTGCCGGAGTTGGACCTTACGCTTACCTGAAGCAATTGATGGTCATGGAAAAGTTCTTTGAAATGATGAATCCCGAAATAAAGTTCAAGGTCCAAAAAGCGGGGGTAAAGGATGTGAAAGATGCCGCAGATAGGGCAGATATGATTACTAAAGCCTACAAGAGCTTGAGGGAGAAAAGAGTGAAGAATGAGGCGAGACGCAGCAATGGCAGATTCCAGTGGAGTCTGGGGAGGAAGAAATTATGAAAGACCCAGAAGAGTCTGGGGTGAGAAGAATTTTGATAAATAGGCAGATAAACGTAAGTACCCTAAAACTCAGAAGAGTAGGTCGTGCACTTCGTCTGAAAGTGAGGATGGAAGAGCTAAACTAGAAACTAATCGTGATCCAGGAAATCAAGAGTCCAGTAAAGCCCCACAGAGTGCAGGTAGTGTACCTGGCCCGAGGAACTCTCATGCGAGTGGACAAAGTCAGAGCCGCTCTGGTACATATAGAAGCGACTTTTCCCAAGTGAGGTGTTACAATTGTAACGGATTGGGTCACGTGATGCGAGATTGTAGGCAGGGCAAAAGAGTTGTGACCCTGGCCATGTTTGACGCCCGAAGTAAATATACTAATGTGTTCCAAGACAAACCACAGAAGAGAGGTATAGGCCGTTCATGAGTAAAGGTTGGATCAGTATAGGAGGCCAGCCTGAAGTAAAAGTTGGTATTTTAAGAGATACCGGAGCTAATCAGAGCTTGATTGCGAGAAGCCTGATAGGGAATGATAGACAATTAGCTGGCAGTGGGAAGATGAAAGTATATGGGTTATTGTCTGAGAGTGACATGCCCATTTGTACTGTCCAGCTAAGGTCGGAATATGTGTCGGCAGAGGTGATGTTGGGAGTATGCCCCGACATACCTGTTCCAGGAGTCCAAGTGATCCTGGGGAATGACTTGTGCGGGACAAAGGTGTTGCCAAGAGTCATAGCGGAGACTGTGCCAGAGGAGTGCCCAGAAGGCCACGGCACTGGTGGGACACCTGAGAGTGTGAACCTGACTGACATCCGAGGAGATGAGCCAGGAAACCACCAAGCCTTTCTTACCCTTTACCCTTCTTACCCAAGTACCCTTTCTCGGTAGTGACGAAGGCAGAGGTGGCCGACGAGGAAGACGCTGGAGAAGATGAGACGGTGTCGATTCAACCGGTAGAAGATATTGACGTAAATATAGCGTGGTTATTTGAGGAAGGTCCGGCTCAGGAAGATGAAGTCTCGGTAAGGTCAAAAGTGAAGATGGCCCAGCCAAAGAAGAATACTGTGAAGAGAGCGGACCTGAGTAGAGCTCAGCCCGCTGAAACTAAGAGTCGGAAGGCGAATACAACTGTGCTGAGTAGGAATGAGGAAAGATGTGGACATACTGAGGACGGGAGTAGAGCGTCAAGTTGTCCACGAGCACAGAAGCATATGGATAATGGAGTTAAGTTGTTTGAGATGTCAGGAGTTGACATGTTTCACAGAAAACGTGGAGGAGAGATAGTGAAGAAGGGTAATAGCTAAGAAAATGAAAGGAGAAGAGACAGTATGTGTTGGAGAGATGCTTACGAGCACTCTAGGAGAGGTAAGGCGACATGTACGGTCGAGTGCTGTTGGCTGTAGTACAGTGCTCTAAGAAACTTTTAGGGAACGAAGAAAAGTTGAAGGGGAAGAAAGGGAGTTGTATAGAGGTGAGAAGTGAGGAATGAGGATGATGATACAAGCATGGAGGAATAGAAGAAAGCCGAGGACTCGATGGAAGTCAAACAGGAAGAGGTCTTGGATAAATGAGACGAAAGGAAGGACCGTCGGTGAAGACGAGGGAGTGAAGTATAATGGCAGTAGATGTTAGTGTGAAGACGACAGAGGAGGTACAGACAGTAGATGTCTGACTCTAGACGTGAAGAGAAGAAGACGAGGAAACGGAGGGTGGAAACAATAAATAGAGTGGACCGATGGAGTGCAGGCGTCCAAGGAGGACAGCCTAACCAAGAGGTGCCAGAGAAGTCAGATCGTTTGTGAGAAGATCATGTTTCTAGCGAGTTGTGAGCCAGATATTGCAAATTACAAGGCGTGACCGGATGTGCAGTGTACATCGACGATATTGTAATGTTCGCTGATTCCTGGAAGGATCACGTGGATCGACTTGTAGATTTGTTCGATCGATTGGAGAAGGCCAACATGACGACCAACTTATCAAAAAGCGAGTTCGGGAGAGGCCGCCTGGAGTACCTTGGATATATAGTAGGGCAAGGCGAGGTTACTCTGGTAAGAACAAAGGTGGAGGCCATTGACAACTTCCCGGTGCCCAGGAGTAAGAAAGAATTGTTGAGATACCTCGGTACGATTGGATATTACCGGAAGTTCTGCGGAAATTTCGCCACCATAGCCGCTCCTATGACGAGTTTGCTATCAAAGAGCAAGAAGTGGGAGTGAAATGGGACAGCACAAGAAGCATTTGAAAAGACCAAAAGACTGTTGACCGAGGCGCCTGTACTAGTGTCGCCAGATTTTGGAGCGCCGTTTACGTTATTTGTAGCTGCCAGTGATATAGGGGCTGGAGCTGTACTGACACAGCAGAGAGATGGAATTTACCGCCCCGTGTCCTTCTTCTCGAAAAAGTTCGTTAAGTACCAGAGGTCGTACAGTACAGTCGAGAAAGAGACTTTGGCCCTGGTGATGGCATTGAAACATTTTGAAGTGTATGTGAGTGGGGGAGGACACCCAGTGACGGTGTATACGGACCATAATCCCCTAGTTTTTCTGAGAAAAATGAAGCATGCGAACCAGAGGTTAACCAGATGGTTTTTATCGCTCCAAGAGTATGTGGTAAGCACGATTTTAAGCCAGTTTATAGTGATTATTTGTAGTTGGTCGTGTGCCCAGCGACAGTAGCGAATGTTTATTGATAAGTTAGACATGTTTTGCTAAGGCAGGAAGCCTAAATAAGAGGACGAAAATGAGAGAGACAGCTGCAGGGACGAGCAGCACGTCCTCTCCCGTCGACCGTCTGAAGCCAACTGATTGGCGGGGAGGACCCTCCCAGAGTGAGTGAGGACCACCAGGCAAGGCGGAGCATGGACCAGCCCAAACGGGGGAGTCCACTCTCACAGTATGTAGAGAGCAGATAGATGTTGGTGGCAAACATATTGTGTGGATTATTTCGTCTATGTGTTTATAAGGAAACATTTGTTATTGGCGTGTCAATGGGTTGCAGATTTGTCTTTGGGGAAGAAGTTGCTGAGAACTTCGAAGCCAGCACAGAGGGAGTACTTGATGAGCCTCCAAGGTAGTGGAAGAGTAGGACCTCGAGCTGTGAGGAGAAGCAGTGAAGAGGAGTGTCACGTGCTTCTGTAATACCATTGGCAAAACTCCAGTTCTGTTCGAGGAAACCTCATGGTGTAGCAGCCAGGAGAGCTGTGGAGGACCCTAGTAGAAGTGGTGAAGCACCGTAGTTGCTCAAGGAAGACTTCATGGAGTAGCAGCCAAGAAGTGCTGCAGAGGATCATGGTAGATAAACCCGGAAGAACCTGAAGAGATCAGGGTAGTGAACTTCCAGATGTGGAATGGAAGTTCTGGTTGATTACTTGTAGGGAGTTGGTAGTGTTTGGTTGTCATTAGCGTGCAAGACGCAGTGAAAGGCGAGTGATTGTTGGCCATTTTTGTGCCAAGGTGTACTTATGCTGAAGTGTAGAGTTACAGTCGTAGGCTGGATTACCTACAGAGACATACATATGTGTTCTAGGATTGATAGGGTGATCGATTGATCGTTATTGTGTATCAAGGAACATTTATTCTAATATTTATGTTATTGCATTCATACGCTGGTTTTCCTTGCACATGTTTATAGATATATATTCTCTTGCTGATAGTGCAACATTGTGTTATAAGACGACCTACTTGAGGAGGTTGGTAGTATTAGGTGGTGAATCAGGAGATAGGATACCACTTGATAAGCAGATAATAGAGTTCTGATGGTGTTGGAGTGCAATCTGACTGAAATAGTATAGTGTGTAGGATTCCTTATTATTAATATATGTGTGTATGTACTGTGTATGTGCTTGGTCCAGTAAATGTATTCAAATTTGCTGGTGTTTGCCCTTGTCCCAGTGAGGCTTCCCAGGAAGTAGGAAAGAAGGGGAGAGAGAGAGAAAGAACCAAGAACCACTGCTGTGGACAGGGTAGAAGGTAATAAGTCAATGGGGATTGAGGAGATCATATCACATAAGGAGAGAGTGGGGAGTCACAGCAGCTCGAGTGGGTGTGTGCACGTGACAGCGAGGCTAAGTCTTGGAGCCACATCCCCTAAACGTGTGACGTTGAGCCCCTCTCCAAGAGCCAGAAGCGCCCAGTGTGATCTCCTGGTAAAGTATAAACACTCTACCGAGTTGAGGGTTGGGTTGTCCAGAAAGAAGGATCAACATTAACTCCAACCCACAACGTAATACCACACACACACACGCACACACACACGCACACGCACATACACACGCACACACACACACACACACACACACACACGTGTCAACAGGTATGCAGTAAATAGGCTGACGCTGCCAATTAGACGTTACTTTACAACGTCTAATTGCCTCAACTATTGTTTAATTATACTTAACTCCCGTTTTCGTTGAGTACTTTGTCTATGAATGGACTTAGTTACCCGGCTGCCGATAATCTGAAACTAACTACTTACCTGTCACCAAAGTGCCGCAACAATGGAATTATTTTAAACCCCCACAGTCCCGAGGCACAGCAATGGCCTCGGGTCGTAACGAGGCAATTGAGCCCGTGTCGAAATTATGATTGACATAACTAGCCAAAAGAATTCCTGAGACATACCAGACAGGGCAGGCCTCCAGCCTGCTTGTACATACATGTTGTTTAAGACTTGCTATATGGAACAAAAGTTCCAAGTAGCAAGGGCTATGGTGAGCCCGTAGTGGACTCTTGCACATACACACTTCTCCAGTTATTATGGCGCGCCTACATTGATGAACAGCGTCACACCACGAGCTCTGAATCTCTAAACATTTTAGGCATGAAAACAGAAAGGTAATATTGACGTACCTCAGAAAAAACTTGACGGATTAATGTCCCTCCAAGAGCCACATATATCTCTTACCTGTAATAGCAGGAAAACGAATTATTCATACAAATCAAAAACCACCTCAATATATTTTAATCCTCATACCACACAAATATGAATCTCTCATGATGGCATTTTAATTTATATATGAATAGTGCAATTAAATCTATACATGTATATGTAATTTAATCTTTACATATATATGTAATTTAATCTATATCTTTATACATATGCAGCTCAGGTGAAGGTGATGAGGCTTGAGAAAGGAGAGCTTCATACCTTATTGACCAGACCACACACTAGAAGGTGAAGGGACGACGACGTTTCGGTCCGTCCTGGACCATTCTCAAGTCGATTGAGAAAGCTTTCATACCTTGTACAGGAGGAGGTGGACTCGGGGGCTCCCTCTTGTACTGTGCGACCACATTGACCAAAGTGACGCTGACCTGATACAGGCCAATCACTGTACACTTTTCACTCATCACGGCACAAGGTATAACGACCTGACCTGAGGAAATTAGAGTATGAGAGTGATTTCTTCAACCTGTCAACAGACTCTTTTCCTCAAAGCGGCAGGCGATTCCAAAGTGGCATTCATCAATTGCAATGTTTGGTTCTGTTAAAATTCAGGATTTTCTCGAGTAAATAATCATTAATATAACAGAATTTGGTGTAGAGTTAGGTCGAAATTAAGCCTAGTTGAACCAGTTTGCAGGTGTTTGCATTTAAAGTACGTTATCTTGAGGCTATCGTGAGATGATTTCGGGGCTTAGCGTCCCCGCGGTCCGGTCCTCAACCAGGCCTCCTTTTTGATACAAACCCCCAGGAAGCAAGCAGCCCGTAGCAGCTGTCTAACTCCCAGGTACCTATTTACTGCTAGGTGGGTGGATAATTTGTATAGATGGGATCTGAACAGAGGATGCCACCGAAAAATTGTTCAAGAAACATTTTAACGTCATGACTTGTGAATCGTGTCTAAAAGGTTTTTCTCTCACAATCAAGAGTTTGTCAGCTGGAGTAACAAGAATTCTTCCTTTGATGATCAAACCCACGCATCAGAAAATGGGGAAACGACAACGTTTTGGTCCGTCTGGGACCATTATCAAGTCGATTTATGTGTTAAAATGTAATTACACGACTTGATAATGGTCCAGAACGGGCCGAAACGTCATCGTTTTCTCCATTTTCTGGTGTGTGGTTTAGTCATATCTTCATCCACGTTAATGTCATTTATCGTCTACATTCTTCCTTTGTTCACCAGGATGAGTTGCGTCACTAAGTTCTGAGTGAATCTGCTAATAAACTCATCAAAATTCAGGTGGTGTTTCATCACTGACTCAATTCACAAGCCTATCTTCACGAACAATCCCTAGGATACAACCCACCATAGTTGCCTTACTCCCATGTACATCTTTGCTGTCAGATGAATGGAGGCATCAGATGCAAGGAAACGTGCCTAAACGTTTCAACCTCCAAGGTAATCGAACCTGGAATCATTCGGTTGGGAGCCGAATGCGCTGACTTTTACGCTACAGGTCTAACAAAAAAAAGGTAAAAAATTAAATTCTTAAGAATTTTACGAATTCTTGAGAATTTTACGAATTCTTGAGAATTTTACGAATTCTTGAGAATTTTACGAATTCTTGAGAATTTTACGAATTCTTGAGAATTTTACGAATTCTTGAGAATTTGACGAATTCTTGAGAATTTTACGAATTCTTGAGAATTTTACGAATTCTTGAGAATTTTACGAATTCTTGAGAACTTTGAGAATTTTACGAATTCTTGAGAACTTTACGAGGCATATTATTGCCAGAGAAAAAACAGGAAGATCTGAGAACAATCTTACTCAAGAAGAGTCATCAAGTTTAGAAAACTGTGAACGAAGAATCGTGTGAAAAAAAGTGGAGAAAAAGATATGTCTATTTGATTATAGTTATATTTTATCTATAGTTCTCTCTTATCTGTACTTATATTTTATTAATATTTCCTGGCAAGGAAAATATTATTAAATGTAATTTTGAATATTGGATGTATTTCCCGTTGATATTCACTAATTATATCTCTCTAACCTCTACATGATTTTGCGTTTACAAATGTGAGTAAAGAGATAAAGACACATTTTGGCTCTTACTGCTTTCTCTTGCCATAGCTCTTGTTAGCCCTTACCCTATTGGTTCTCCCTGAAATACGACCTGCCACACACTCTCTCTCTCCCCTCCCCCTCTCTCTCTCTCTCTCTCTCTCTCTCTCTCTCTCTCCCCTCCCTCTCTCTCTCCCCCCTTTCTCTCTCTCTCTCCCCCCCTCCCTCTCTCTCTCTCTCCCCCCTCTCTCTCTCTCTCTCTCCCCTCCCTCTCTCTCTCTCTCTCTCTCTCTCTCTCTCTCCCCTCTCTCTCTCTCTCTCTCTCTCTCTCTCTGGTGAGATTGAGAAGCAGTCAAGAACCAGCTCGCTATCCAGGTTCAACGACCTGACATCAAACACCATCTCTCGCTATCATAGAGGCCTTTAGCACTATCCTCTACAATATCATCTCATTACCACCCTGACAACCGCTGTGTGGAGACGCCGGCGGTGATAAATTATGCTGAAGGATAGCCCCATAAAAAGCCATTCGTCCTCACTGAACGTCCTGTTTAATATAAACTGTGAATATGGAACAAACCCACGAATTCTGTTTATCCTGAAGAGTGCCTAAGCTGGAACATTTTCATCACAGGACTAGTTAAAAGCTTGAGCGAAACAACTTTTTTTTACACAATATTTATTTTACTTGTATAACCAGTAAAATAAATGCTAAAATTATTACAGTTTTTGAAATTTGATTTTGAAGGACTCGTGACATTGATGTATTAGACGAGAGTTTAAAGGTCGTGAAGGGGATGTTGATACTATCAATTAACGACAGTGATGCTGCTCTACAAGACGCGTAATTAACAGGTGTGACGCATTTGACAGGTGTGACGCAGGGGACGGTTGTGACGCAATTGACGGGTGCGACGCAGGGAAGAGGCTGCGTGACGCTTGACAGTTATAAGGGCTGATAAACTTGACAAATTTGACCATAAGTTAGCAAGGTCCATTCGTAATAATGATTAGACAAAACATCCATGACTTTATTTGTCAGCCAAACATCCGGACAATAATACCATCACCGAACTGGGATATAGTTCGAGGGTTTTCTGTCCCAAAATGTGATGAGAATTACGTAGATGTTGTCAAGGATTTTTGCTGTCTTGGATAGAAGCAGCGATATTCCGCTTCTGTCAGCGATATTCCGCTTCTGTCAGCGATATTCCCATATTCTGTCAGCGATATTCCGCTTCTGTCAGCGATATTCCGCTTCTGTCAGCGATATTCCCATATTCTGTCAGCGATATTCCGCTTCTGTCAGCGATATTCCGCTTCTGTCAGCGATATTCCGCTTCTGTCAGCGATATTCCCATATTCTGTCAGCGATATTCCGCTTCTGTCAGCGATATTCCGCTTCTGTCAGCGATATTCCGCTTCTGTCAGCGATATTCCGCTTCTGTCAGCGATATTCCCATATTCTGTCAGCGATATTCCGCTTCTGTCAGCGATATTCCGCTTCTGTCAGCGATATTCCGCTTCTGTCAGCGATATTCCGCTTCTGTCAGCGATATTCCGCTTCTGTCAGCGATATTCCGCTTCTGTCAGCGATATTCCGCTTCTGTCAGCGATATTCCGCTTATGTCAGCGATATTCCGCTTCTGTCAGCGATATTCCGCTTCTGTCAGCGATATTCCGCTTCTGTCAGCGATATTCCCATATTCTGTCAGCGATATTCCGTCACGCGAGATTAGAGTTCACATTGAATTGCTGGCTTCTTTATCGTACTTTCTACGTAAATAAATACCACCAAACGTGGTATATTTTGGGTGTAACAGTCCATTTTATGTACGTTCTACCAATAGTTGATATATGTACTATAGTTTTAGCGTAAGTTGATGTGTAAAGGACCAGTTGAAAAAAGTTATTGCGTGTTTTAATGTGAATATAGAATGTCAACTTAATGACAATGAACTTATTTCACAGCTTAAGTTTAGAGTTCCTCTATGTCAGGTGTGTACTGCCTTCTGTCCCGTGAAGTTCAGAGTCGTGTGTGTGTGTGTGTGTGTGTGTGTGTGTGTGTGTGTGTGTGTGTGTGTGTGTGTGTGTGTGTGTGTGTGTGTGTGTGTGAGTGTGTACGCGCTCATAGTTTTATAGTTTCAGTCGGAACCTATAAGCAAAGTATATTTAACACACAGTCACAAATATTTTGTAAAAAAAAAAAAACTTGTGGAATGGTGATTACATTTTCATATTTCTCTGACTGATGAACAGAGAACAAGAAAAATTACTGCAAACTGCCTTTGTATCTGCCGGAAACCCCTTGGAGGGAAAACAAATTTTGTTGTTACACAGATAATATATAATCATTGTTATTCAGAGAGAGAGAGAGAGAGAGAGAGAGAGAGAGAGAGAGAGAGAGAGAGAGAGAGAGAGAGAGAGAGAGAGAGAGAGAGAGTGAGAGAAAGAGAGAGAGAGAGAGAGAGAGAGAGAGAGAGAGAGAGAGAGAGAGAGAGAGAGAGAGAGAGAGAGAGAGAGAGAGAGAGAGTGAGAGAGAGAAAGAGAGAAAGAGAGAGAGAGAGAGAGAGAGAGAGAGAGAGAGAGAGAGAGAGAGAGAGAGAGAGAGAGAGAGAGAGAGTGAGAGAAAGAGAGAGAGAGAGAGAGAGAGAGAGAGAGTGAGAGAAAGAGAGAGAGAGAGAGAGAGAGAGAGAGAGAGAGAGAGAGAGAGAGAGAGAGAGAGAGAGAGAGAGAGAGAGAGAGAGAGAGAGCGTGAGTATGAAAGAATGAAACAGAACAATTGGTGTTTGTGCATTGGTAACTTTTTTTCATTTTTCATTCGTTTTAAGAGTGAACAATTACTAGGGCGAGTGTTGAACTCTGGTGATTGTTATGGATGTGGTTCCCACAACCTGTGGCGGTGTTGTTAGGGTGTTATTACACACTAAAGTGTAAGTGTGAAGGGAAGGTTGCTATCAGGAGAATGCACCAAGTCATTGCGACACTCTAACACTTAGGAAGGGATCAGGATAAGGATCTGGGATGGGATGGGGAGAAGAAATGGTGGCCAAGCACTTTGTGGACGATCGGGGATTAAACACCGACCTGCATGAAGCGAGACCGTCGCTCTACCGTCCAGCCCAAGTGGTTGTGTGTGTGTGTGGACAGTTGTTGTTATAGATTCAGCTACCCAGAACAAGCTTCAAGTAGCACGGGCTATGGTGAGCCCGTAACATGTGTGGACAGAACAGAAAGATACTTTAAAGTACCTGACCCCTAACTCTAGCTCCACTATCGCCCCCTCCCCCCCTCCCCCCCCCCATCCCCCCCACACAAAGGGTCAACAACCTCGAGATTGATCACCTAATAATAAAATAAAGGAAATTGCGGAAAGTATATTGACTCATAAGAAACAAATATTTATATCCACCATAAATCATTAATGTAAATGTCTAGCCTACACTTGAAACAACTCATCCCCACGTCTATAATGTTACCCGGTTAACATTAGTAAATATTGTTATAACTAAATAACACTAAATAACTCTGCAATCATTCCGTCAATAACAGAATACAGAATTGTTATTTACAGAACACAGTCTACCAACCACATCGAAGATAACAACATCTCAGTCACTTGGACAATTAGAGCCTCGAACGGCAGCCACACAAACAGTAGTCAGCTCTTCCCCCTACCAACTGTCTCAGTAGGCAGGTGGGAGGTCGAAGGGGGAGGAGGAGCTACCAAGAGGCTGACTACTGTCTGTCTGGCCGACAGTTAGAGGCTCAGAGTAGCTCAAGTCAATGAAAAGGAATAATATACAAAAATTAAAATTGTGATATTATATTTTGAAGAAAATATAGAACACATATGAAATGATGAAGATAAATCTCCCTACAATACTCTCGTTTTAGCAAGTATATTCAAGCAATATTCTCCTGTTTAAAGTAGATCGTTTTGGGAGACCACCTTAGCATTCCAGATAATTAAATTATAAATATCTAATAAACGTAAATATTCTCTACCTTATAATACGCGTTGCTGCAGCGAGGTGAGAGCGAGTAGCGTGTCCTCCCCATCAAGGTCAGTTGGGCACTGAGCCCTCCCAGAGGTCAGCAAATCGAGGCAAATCAGGCTCCTGAGACCTCTGGCGGCTGCAGACCCAACCACCAAACGTTTCTGGATTTGTTTACAATGTCTCGGTGCTGAGAGTCGCAATCCTGAACACCCCCGACAGCACTAAATGATTACACATTTAGATTACACTAATCATTTACACTAAATGATTGTGTGCTCGACCGTCAAAGGGTTAAAGGGGGATTACTGAATCTAGCGGCTTTCATGTGAAGAAATTCAGTTATACAGCAGAATACAGTAGTTAGGATACTCTATGAACCCATTAATACAACAATAACGAGTTCCTGATCCCCTTTGCGGAATTAAGTAAATCCAATTTTGTCTTCTAAATGTAGTGTACTGTTTCTTAGAAGCGTAAATATCTATACAAAATAATTCTTATACGTAACGTGGTTGAACTGCTGTGGAGCCGGTAAACTAGTTGCTTAACCGGCCATCCGATTGGCCGGAAGCTGTAGTCAGAGGTGTTGCCGCCTGTCTATTTATCTTTCTTTTTTTCAGATTTTTTGTTCTATTTTTTCCACGTTTTTAAACTATATTTACTGACGTACCATTAGTGGTTTTCAGCACTTCATATGATGTGAAACATGTAAATCACTATATACGTGTACCATTGGATTCGTTCTCCACTCCCAATCGGGAATCTCAGGCGGAACAAAAATGATTGGGGACGTTTCCTGTTATCTAATGTCTCTGTTCACCTAGCAGACAATATAGAGATCAGTTTCTCACAAACAAAACAGCCAGAGACAATATTGTCATCCCGTGACAAAAATCCTGATGGGAGTCAGAAACAAAAAAGAAAACGTGAATCAGGTAGAATTGAATCTAAAATCTGATGGCCAGTAGATAAGATAAAGATAAAGAGCAGGGGATAATCGAACACACGACACAATCCCACCACTAAACCGATAATACGGGACTGTTGCAACCAGCAACTGGTTGCAGTTGCTGGTTGCATACTTTTCTGGTTGCAACCAGAAAAAGGTTCACCATTTTTTTCTAAGAGAATGCTGAACCAGAACGACAGCTTCCACAGCTTGATCCAAGGCTTGTGTCAAACTTGTTTTTTTTCAACAGTTACTTATACACAGGATTGTATAAGTCCTGTGTGTAAGTATAAGTTAATATAAGTATAAGTCCACCGCCTCAGAAAATCACTGAACCATACGTGCAATAAAGCCGGAAAATGTCTGTCTGAAATCATTACGGAATTGTGCAAATGGAGAGAGAGAGAGAGAGAGAGAGAGAGAGAGAGAGAGAGAGAGAGAGAGAGAGAGAGAGAGAGAGAGAGAGAGAGAGAGAGAGAGAGAGAGAGAGAGGGAGAGAGAGAGAGAGAGTGAGAGAGAGGGGGAGAGCGAGACTGCAAACATCAAAGAGAGGAAAATACAAGACCATTATAACTTTGCAACACCAATTCATCACAGCAACAGGATCGTTAGGTGTTGGGAACCACCGCCTTGCCTTATGGAGCTAACGAGTCGTTACTCTCACACCCCCACAATGCCTGACACCCCAAGAGGGAGGGGGGGGGCATGGGTAACGACACCCTAGTGTACCTGACACCTTTGGGGGGGGGGGGGGCGAGAAGAAGGGGGGGGGGGTGAATGGTATTCGATCTTAACAATATCATTAACGAGAAATGTCGACATTAATCTATGGTTCACATTTTAGATGATATTTTACTAACAAAGAACATTTACACAAACACATATGTGATATACTACATACAAAGCTCCTTGTTCACTCTTAGTTGAAATATATAAATAATAAAATATATTACATTCGTGCTTGGGTACCCAACTTTCAATCTTTTTTTTTTTTTTTCATTGTCTGCTCTGAAATTATTATATTTTTAAAATATATATTTAAGTAGGTGTTATATAATATATTTTAATCTGTCTCTGTCATTTACATTTCCTTTGCTGGAATATTATTAATAAATATTCTTATATATAACGGTACAGCTGATTTGATAACACCCAGTTGCAAATTGCTGTTATTTTTGTTATTTGCTTTTGTACACCTGCTGAGCACACACAATACACACACCTGTGCAACAGCTTTGACCTCCGTTACAAAGCATAACCAAAACACAATTCTCTTTTTATAAAACCTTTTGTCTGTGTTCGTTATGAATATTTGTTCAGCTGCCATATTTTTTCTTGCTTGAAATAGGATATAAAAATGTACAAGTGAAGGAAATAATATATATTTTTTGTCAATTTCTATTAAAAAAAGACCATCTTGAAGGCTTCCAGCTGCCTGCAGTGAGTCAAGAGATAATAAGAAATACAAAAACAATATATATATACATCAAGAGATATACATTGCTTCTTGGTGTATATATATGCACATTATTCTGGGAAAATATTCAGGCCTAAAGAATACATACTGCCTGATTTAACGTTGGCAATATTGATACATCGTTGATAAACTCTTTATATATATATATATATATATATATATATATATATATATATATATATATATATATATATATATATATATATATATATATGTCGTACCTAATAGCCAGAACGCACTTCTCAGCCTACTATTCAAGGCCCGATTTGCCTAATAAGCCAAGTTTTCATGAATTAATGTTTTTTCGTCTACCTAACCTAACCTAACCTAGCTTTTTTTGGCTACCTAACCTAACCTTACCTATAAATATAGGTTAGGTTAGGTTAGGTAGGGTTGGTTAGGTTCGGTCATATATCTACGTTAATTTTAACTCCAATAAAAAAAAATTGACCTCATACATAGAGAAAAGGGTTGCTTTATCATTTCATAAGAAAAAAATTATAGTAAATATATTAATTCAGGAAAACTTGGCTTATTAGGCAAATCGGGCCTTGAATAGTAGGCTGAGAAGTGAGTTCTGGCTACTAGGTACGACATATATATATATATATATATATATATATATATATATATATATATATATATATATATATATATATATATTATTATATATATATAAATATATATATATATATATATATATATATATATATATATATATATATATTATATATATATATATATATATATATATATATATATATATATATATATATATAAATATATATATATATATATATATATATATATATATATATATATATATATATATATATATATATATATATGTCGTACCTAGTAGCCAGAACGCACTTCTCAGCCTACTATGCAAGGCCCAATTTGCCTAATAAGCCAAGTTTTCATGAATTAATTGTTTTTCGACTACCTAACCTACCTAACCTAACCTAACCTAACTTTTTCATGTACCTAACCTAACCTAACCTATAAGGATAGGTTAGGTTAGGTTAGGTAGGGTTGGTTAGGTTCGGTCCTATATCTACATTAATTTTAACTCCAATAAAAAAAAATTGACCTCATACGTAATGAAATGGGTAGTTTTATCATTTCATAAGAAAAAAATTAGAGAAAATATATAAATTTAGGAAAACTTGGCTTATTAGGCAAATTGGGCCTTGCATAGTAGGCCGAGAAGTGCGTTCTGGCTACTAGGTACGACATATATATATATATATATATATATATATATATATATATATATATATATATATATATATATATATATATATATAAATATATATATATATATATATATATATATATATATATATATATATATATATATATATATATATATATATATATATATATAAGCCTATACTTGCATAAACCACAAGTGAAGATTAACAATCTTTGGACACCACCCACCAGTGGGCCTCGAACCCAGAAAGCACAACTACCTTCCAGTAGCTGCCATAACTAGTACGCCTTAACCCACTACACTATCAGACCCTTAAAAGAAGTAGTTGTGCTTTCTGGGTTCAAGGCCCACTGGTGGGTGTTGTCCAAAGATTGTTAATCTTCACTTGTGGTTTATGCAAGTATAGGCTTATAGCATGGACACGAGTTCTCCCACATTAACAGTGGCTTGATGAAAAATGCATAGTAACCTCTGACTTGTCTAGTGCCCTTGGGAAGTGGAGATATTTGAGGTGTATATATATCTCGAAGTCTCTACTTCTTTTAAGGGTCTGATGATGTAGTGGGTTAAGGCATACTAGTTATGGCAGCTACTGGAAGGTAGTTGTGCTTTCTGCGTTCGAGGCCCACTGGTGGGTGTTGTCCAAAGATTGTTAATCTTCACTTGTGGTTTATGCAAGTATAGGCTTATAGCATGGACACGAGTTCTCCCACATTAACAGTGGCTTGATGAAAAACACATAGTAACCTCTCACTTGTCTAGTGCCCTTGGGAAGTGGAGATATTTGAGGTGTATATATATCTCGAAGTCTCTACTTCTTTTAAGGGTCTGATGGTGGAGATGTTTGAGATATATATCTCGAACTATCTACTTCTTTTGTAAGGTCTGATGGTGTAGTGGGTTAAAGCATACTAGTTATGCCTGCAACTGGAAGGTAGTTGTGCTTTCTGGGTTCGAGTCCCACTGGTGGGTGTTGTCCAAAGATTATTTAATCTTCACTTGTGGTTTATGCAAGTATAGGCTTATAAGCTGGACACGAGTTCTCTCACATTGACAGTGGCTTGATGGAAAATGCAGACTGACCCCACACTCATCTGGTGCCTTCGGGAAGTGGAGATGTTTGAGATATATATCTCGAACTATCTACTTCTTTTGTAAGGTCTGATGGTGTAGTGGGTTAAAGCATACTAGTTATGCCTGCTACTGGAAGGTAGTTGTGCTTTCTGGGTTCGAGTCCCACTGGTGGGTGTTGTCCAAAGATTATTTAATCTTCACTTGTGGTTTATGCAAGTATAGGCTTATAAGCTGGACACGAGTTCTCTCACATTGACAGTGGCTTGATGGAAAATGCAGACTGACCCCACACTCATCTGGTGCCTTCGGGAAGTGGAGATGTTTGAGATATATATCTCGAACTATCTACTTCTTTTGTAAGGTCTGATGGTGTAGTGGGTTAAAGCATACTAGTTATGCCTGCTACTGGAAGGTAGTTGTGCTTTCTGGGTTCGAGTCCCACTGGTGGGTGTTGTCCAAAGATTATTTAATCTTCACTTGTGGTTTATGCAAGTATAAGCTTATAAGCTGGACACGAGTTCTCTCACATTGACAGTGGCTTGATGGAAAATGCAGACTGACCCCACACTCATCTGGTGCCTTCGGGAAGTGGAGATGTTTGAGATATATATCTCGAACTATCTACTTCTTTTGTAAGGTCTGATGGTGTAGTGGGTTAAAGCATACTAGTTATGCCTGCTACTGGAAGGTAGTTGTGCTTTCTGGGTTCGAGTCCCACTGGTGGGTGTTGTCCAAAGATTATTTAATCTTCACTTGTGGTTTATGCAAGTATAGGCTTATAAGCTGGACACGAGTTCTCTCACATTGACAGTGGCTTGATGGAAAATGCAGACTGACCCCACACTCATCTGGTGCCTTCGGGAAGTGGAGATGTTTGAGATATATATCTCGAACTATTTACTTCTTTTGTAAGGTCTGATGGTGTAGTGGGTTAAAGCATACTAGTTATGCCTGCTACTGGAAGGTAGTTGTGCTTTCTGGGTTCGAGTCCCACTGGTGGGTGTTGTCCAAAGATTATTTAATCTTCACTTGTGGTTTATGCAAGTATAGGCTTATAAGCTGGACACGAGTTCTCTCACATTGACAGTGGCTTGATGGAAAATGCAGACTGACCCCACACTCATCTGGTGCCTTCGGGAAGTGGAGATGTTTGAGATATATATCTCGAACTATCTACTTCTTTTGTAAGGTCTGATGGTGTAGTGGGTTAAAGCATACTAGTTATGCCTGCTACTGGAAGGTAGTTGTGCTTTCTGGGTTCGAGTCCCACTGGTGGGTGTTGTCCAAAGATTATTTAATCTTCACTTGTGGTTTATGCAAGTATAGGCTTATAAGCTGGACACGAGTTCTCTCACATTGACAGTGGCTTGATGGAAAATGCAGACTGACCCCACACTCATATGGTGCCTTCGGGAAGTGGAGATGTTTGAGATATATATCTCGAACTATCTACTTCTTTTGTAAGGTCTGATGGTGTAGTGGGTTAAAGCATATTAGTTATGCCTGCTACTGGAAGGTAGTTGTGCTTTCTGGGTTCGAGTCCCACTGGTGGGTGTTGTCCAAAGATTATTTAATCTTCACTTGTGGTTTATGCAAGTATAGGCTTATAAGCTGGACACGAGTTCTCTCACATTGACAGTGGCTTGATGGAAAATGCAGACTGACCCCACACTCATCTGGTGCCTTCGGGAAGTGGAGATGTTTGAGATATATATCTCGAACTATCTACTTCTTTTGTAAGGTCTGATGGTGTAGTGGGTTAAAGCATACTAGTTATGCCTGCTACTGGAAGGTAGTTGTGCTTTCTGGGTTCGAGTCCCACTGGTGGGTGTTGTCCAAAGATTATTTAATCTTCACTTGTGGTTTATGCAAGTATAAGCTTATAAGCTGGACACGAGTTCTCTCACATTGACAGTGGCTTGATGGAAAATGCAGACTGACCCCACACTCATCTGGTGCCTTCGGGAAGTGGAGATGTTTGAGATATATATCTCGAACTATCTACTTCTTTTGTAAGGTCTGATGGTGTAGTGGGTTAAAGCATACTAGTTATGCCTGCTACTGGAAGGTAGTTGTGCTTTCTGGGTTCGAGTCCCACTGGTGGGTGTTGTCCAAAGATTATTTAATCTTCACTTGTGGTTTATGCAAGTATAGGCTTATAAGCTGGACACGAGTTCTCTCACATTGACAGTGGCTTGATGGAAAATGCAGACTGACCCCACACTCATCTGGTGCCTTCGGGAAGTGGAGATGTTTGAGATATATATCTCGAACTATCTACTTCTTTTGTAAGGTCTGATGGTGTAGTGGGTTAAAGCATACTAGTTATGCCTGCTACTGGAAGGTAGTTGTGCTTTCTGGGTTCGAGTCCCACTGGTGGGTGTTGTCCAAAGATTATTTAATCTTCACTTGTGGTTTATGCAAGTATAGGCTTATAAGCTGGACACGAGTTCTCTCACATTGACAGTGGCTTGATGGAAAATGCAGACTGACCCCACACTCATCTGGTGCCTTCGGGAAGTGGAGATGTTTGAGATGTATATCTCGAACTATCTACTTCTTTTGTAAGGTCTGATGGTGTAGTGGGTTAAAGCATACTAGTTATGCCTGCTACTGGAAGGTAGTTGTGCTTTCTGGGTTCGAGTCCCACTGGTGGGTGTTGTCCAAAGATTATTTAATCTTCACTTGTGGTTTATGCAAGTATAGGCTTATAAGCTGGACACGAGTTCTCTCACATTGACAGTGGCTTGATGGAAAATGCAGACTGTCCCCACACTCATCTGGTGCCTTCGGGAAGTGGAGATGTTTGAGATATATATCTCGAACTATCTACTTCTTTTGTAAGGTCTGATGGTGTAGTGGGTTAAAGCATACTAGTTATGCCTGCTACTGGAAGGTAGTTGTGCTTTCTGGGTTCGAGTCCCACTGGTGGGTGTTGTCCAAAGATTATTTAATCTTCACTTGTGGTTTATGCAAGTATAGGCTTATAAGCTGGACACGAGTTCTCTCACATTGACAGTGGCTTGATGGAAAATGCAGACTGACCCCACACTCATCTGGTGCCTTCGGGAAGTGGAGATGTTTGAGATATATATCTCGAACTATCTACTTCTTTTGTAAGGTCTGATAGTGTAGTGGGTTAAAGCATACTAGTTATGCCTGCTACTGGAAGGTAGTTGTGCTTTCTGGGTTCGAGTCCCACTGGTGGGTGTTGTCCAAAGATTATATATATATATATATATATATATATATATATATATATATATATATATATATATATATATATATATATATATATATATATATATATCACAAAAATTAACACGTGATTAAAAATGTGACAATGTCAGACCACGGAGGAAAAATGAAACAGGAATTTCCTTAAGTACTTTCGTATATTAATACATCTTCAGAAGGAGTGATTTTACAGATCGAGTACTGGATATAAATAGGCAGGAGAGAATGGTGGAGTGAGGTGAGGTACAATACGTGTACACTGCAGAGGGCCTATTGGCCCATCTGATATATATATATATATATATATATATATATATATATATATATATATATATATATATATATATATATATATATATATATATATATATATATATATATATATTTATTTATATATTTAAAAATATATATATTATTTATTTATATATTTAAAAATATATTTATATATTTATTTATATATATATATATATATATATATATATATATATATATTATATATATATATATATATATATATATATATATATATATATATATATATATATATATATACATATATATGCTTGATTGTAAACGAGTACATGATTCCTGATTGTGAAACACTAACAAACTTAAACCTCATTACCACTACAAGAAAAATGAAACAACAAACCAAAAGGGATTAATCAATATATATATCACAAAATAACATGATATCAATCCCAAACTCCTGCCGGGGTGGAGGGGGGGGGGTGGGATGCCGCAAGCATTTTCTCTCTGAACGGCAACACAAAGGCGCTTCAACAAGAAACTTGTCGCTCAATGGCTTTTTAGTGATCCAACCTAGTTTGCCTCACATAGTATGTGCGAGGACAGGGCTTGCGTATGCAAGGAGGGTTGAGGGAGAGGTCTAACATATCATGTTATGTTAGCATCAGTGAAGATCTATAGACTTAAGAGAGATACCATGATGTGTTCCGGGCTAGCAAACATCACTAGCCATCAATATATACATACTGCCGTGATAACACTTAATTGACACTTTATCCCGTCCTGTTTTTATTGACTTTTTGGGTTAATATAAACCTTTCTACGGTTATAATAACCTCTTCTTACACCTGTTCTTCTCTTATGTCATATTATTTATCGGGGAATTCAAGGGCCCCTCACCATCTTTCAGTACATTGTAAATAAACAATGAAGCTTTGTCAGATGATAGTGTGTTGTGTGTGTGTGTGTTCTCCTCTTAGTGAGACTGTGTGTGAGGAGAGAGATACACAGGACAGGTCGCCCCAACAACGCGTGAATGCTAACCTGTTCCCTGGTGTTATTTACGCTCCAAGAGACAGGAGACTAATTAAGGAGGATGTATAGGGAGGTTCGTTGGTGCAACTGGGCTGTAGTTGTTGGCGAGGGGGAGGCTCGTTGGTGCTTTTCTAACCGTCGATTATTTTTCTCTATCATAATTGTTACGCACACACACATATAGGGGCATGGTGGCTGGGTGGACAGCGCTTGGGACTCATAATCCTATGGTCAGCTGTTACGGGCTGCTTCCTGTGTGTGTGTGTGTGTGTGTGTGTGTGTGTATGTGTGTGTGTGTGTGTGTGCGTGCGTGACTGCGTGCGTGCGTGCGTGCGTGCGTGTGTGTGTGTGTGTGTGTGTGTGTGTGTGTGTGTGTGTGTGTACTCACTCACCTATACTCACCTATATGTGCTTGCAGGATCGAGCATTGACTCTTGGATCCCGCCTTTCTAGCTATCGGTTGTTTACAGCAATGACTCCTGTCCCATTTCCCTATCATACCTAGTTTTAAAAGTATGAATAGTATTTGCTTCCACAACCTGTTCCCCAAGTGCATTCCATTTTTCTACTACTCTCACGCTAAAAGAAAACTTCCTAACATCTCTGTGACTCATCTGAGTTTCCAGTGTGTGTGTGTGTGTGTGTGTGTGTGTGTGTGTGTGTGTGTGTGTGTGTGTGTGTGTGTGTGTGTGTGTGTGTGTGTGTGTGTGTGTGTGAAAAAAGTTTATTGATTGACAGATGAGAGGCGGGCTGAAAGAGCCACAGCTCAACCCCCGCAAGCCCAACTAGGTGAATACACACACACACACACACACACACACACACACACACACACACACACACACACACACACACACACACACACACACACCAAGAGCGCAACCCGTGACAAGTGTCTAACTCTCAAAATATCTATTTACTCCAAAATGAACATGTGCATCAAGCCAAATAAACACTGCCCATTACTTTTGGCCTTGGCCCAGAAAGCGAACCAACGTTCCCTTTAGACTTCGACCTCCGAGCGCTCTCCGCTCGGCCGCTCAGACCTGTTGAAGGGTTGCAATAGATGGCAAGGCACCCCATTAGAGCTTCAACACACTCCCCACCCACCAACATGTCCTAACAGGCCCTTGAACACGTCAACAGAAGTCCTCAAGGGGGAACAACACCCCTCTAAGACACTGCGACTGGCCCCCATAACTCCCGCCAACATGGCTACACACTTCTCACAGTTGTCTGCCCGGGGGAATCAGGAAAATGTTTGTTTACCAGACCACACACTAGAAGGTGAAGGGACGACGACGTTTCGGTACCCCTTGGACCATTCTCAAGTCGATTGTGAGTCGATTGTAAGAATGGTCTCACAATCGACTTGAGAATGGTCCAGGATGGACCGAAACGTCGTCGTCCCTTCACCTTCTAGTGTGTGGTCTGGTCAACTTACTTTAGCCACGTTATTGTGACTCATCGCCTGCACAGGAAAATGTTTCTTCTCGTCACACAAGAAGCTACACTTAGAAAACACTTGTTTTCTCTTCAACTGCGTCCAGACTCTCGGGGGTATTCTACACCGTCTTGGGGTATATTACAGTCTTGGCGAGTCCTTGGCACGTCTCTCTAAATTGCTTTTCTCTATATAGCTTTTTTCCGTCATGTACAAAAGTGTCTGTTGGATAGAGGCTTGATAGTTACTTCAAATGCTTCCTGTTATTAAATTCAGTTTTTCTGCTTCAACTCATCTACAAACTCATTATAGCAAATGTGGTCATCATTCACAATATTTAAGTCTTTATTGGTGATGTTTAAATACGAATGCCTGCACTGTTAGACGCTGTTGTATGGCAGATCATTTATTTCCTAAGATGTCTTGAATGCTTCTTCAGGTGTTGAATGAGGGAGCACATTCAACCCTTGAATGGGGACGAATCATTCGCGGCAAAGTGCATGGTATTAAATATAATGGGTTCGCATATGCAGAGTTAATGGCTGTTATTATCGCCGTCTGTGCTGCTTAAATATAACTCTTAATTGTAAACATTTAAAAACATTAGTATTTTTGTGGTACTAGAACTGGAATGAATATTTGTGTTCGTCATAGATTAATAATAATACACTGAACTTCTGCTATGACCACGCGATGATCCCTCCTACTCATTCTCATCAGGAAAGGGTTCATTCCCCGACAAGATCTTACATATAAGAACATAAGAACAAAGGTAACTGCAGAAGGCCTATTGGCTCATACGAGGCAGCTCCTATTTATAACCACCCAATCCCACTCATATACATGTCCAACCCTAATAATGATGCACAAACATCATGATGCACAAAATATAATGATGCACAAACAGCAAGAACCATTGATATTCTGCTGAGGCCAACCATTGTTTGCCGTTGACAAGTTTCCAACCATTATTTGACGTTGCAACTGCAGGCTGCAGTTGCAACGTCATGTAAGTTTATGACAGAGACAGAGTAAGTTGGAAACTAGTTTAAAGTTCCCTGAAGGTCATTAGGGAGAAGTCAGCTTCTCCTGGGAGGGGGACTTTAACCTCCGGAACTAATTGTGATGATTACAATCCATGATATCATTGAAGCAAGGTAGCGTATTCTCACCGTTGTATTTTTTATGGGCAGCCGGCCATACATTCACTGTGTTCTATAGGGACCTGGTTCATACATTTAATAGTATTTAAGATATACACGTAATTCATACATTATTATTTAAGAAATACGTAGGTCATACATTTCATATTATTTTAGATATATAAAAGTATGAACAACGTGTGTAATTTAAGATTTACACGTAGTTCAGACATTAATTATTATTTAAGCAATATGTAGTTCACTCATCTAATATTATTTAAGATATACACGTATGTCAAACATTTAATATTAATTAAGATTTACACGTAATTCACCCATTTAACATCATTTAAAATTTACATCCATAATTTTCTAAGATTATACCAAACATTTAATACATTATCTAATAAGATAACATCAAACAACAAAGCATTAGATAACGCTGTTAACCAGCTTGTTTGACCTCGTGTGGATATTGACCTTCTCGGAGGTTAATTAACTCCAACAGAGCTAATCACCTAATTGTTGTATAAGGCCGTCATTGCCACAGAGATCTTCATCTAGTAAAAGGCAATTATGTTGGAATTATATTTCGAAATCTGGAATGAGATCAGGAAGCATGTGACTGAAAATGGTTCGCTGTTCATGAAGAAAATGGTTATGTGGCTAACATAAAAATAAGGTAAATAATAATTATAAATAATAATAATAATAATACAATAATATTACTACTGCTTCTACTACTTCTACTACTACTAATACATTTCATTGTGTCATTGTAGTAGCAGCAAATTATATTAACATTGTAACTATTTATTAGTTCTATTACATAATCTATAATAACAATATATATATATATATATATATATATATATATATATATATATATATATATTTTGTTATTATAGATTATGTAATAGAACTAATAAATAGTTACAATGTTAATATAATTTGTTAATATAATTTATATATATATATATATATATATATATATATATATATATATATATATATATATATATATATATATATATATATATATATATATATATATTTCATTGAATATAACCGCATATTCTGTATTTATTATTTTCTGGTTTAGGGCTTCTATCCCTCTAACTATTTTCTTAGCATCAGGGCTTAATTGAAATAGGAGTTCTCCAAAACTCATTTTCGTACTTTTAAGGTGAAGAAAAGAAGTGATTTACTATAGAGTGTATTACACTTATTTGTATAATTTGCACGACGTTTCGAACCTCCATGGTTCATTCTCAAGTGAACAGATCTTACAATACTAGTTGATTTTATACCCGCATTAGGTCAGGTGATAATACAATGAAGGTGAAAACATGGGGGGATACATAAGGGATAAACATAGGGGCTGCAGAAGGCTTATTGGCCCATACGAGGCATCTCCTATCTAAACACAAAGATTAATCCAGTGTAATTGGCCTGTTATGTTGGACATTGTCTTCTGTGTTGGCATCGATATGTTCTTGTCTTGTCCTTACTCTCATGGTGGGTAGAGTAAATAGTTCCGTGATTTGGGTGTTCATGGTAGGTCGCTCTATTCTTATGTGAATTGCCATTTATGTGAATATATAAATATATATATATATATATATATATATATATATATATATATATATATATATATATATATATATATATATATATGTCGTACCTAGTAGCCATAACTCACTTCTCAGCCTACTATGCAAGGCCCGTTTTGCCTAATAAGCCAAGTTTTCATGAATTAATTGTTTGTCGACTACCTAACCTACCTAACCTAACCTAACCTAACCTAAGTTTTTCGGCCACCTAACCTAACCTAACCTATAAAGATAGGTTAGGTTAGGTTAGGTAGGGTTGGTTAGGTTCGGTCATATATCTACGTTAATTTTAACTCCAATAAAAAAAAATTGACCTCATACATAATGAAATGGGTAGCTTTATCATTTCATAAGAAAACAAATAGAGAAAATATATTAATTCAGGAAAACTTGGCTTATTAGGCAAATCGGGCCTTGCATAGTAGGCTGAGAAATGCGTTCTGGCTACTAGGTACGACATATATATATATATATATATATATATATATATATATATATATATATATATATATATATATATATATATATATATATATATATATATATATATATATATATATATATTAGTATATTTTGGTAGCAGTCTTTCCTGTAGACATATATTATTAAATATGACCGAAAAAGTAAGATTAATAATTCTAACACGAATTTTCTCAATCTTTTCTCAATCTGCTGGGTCGTGCAAGTGCACGACCCAGCAGCAAGGAATCAAGCCTTCACGATAAAATATCGCCAGGATCTGATTCGTGATCAGATATACAAGGCAGAGAATGAAATCAAAGACAACAAAACGCAACTACTTCATGCTACAAACGAGTGGAGAAATAGCAACATCGACCATAGTATCCGTACCCGCATTGAACAACACCTCGACATCCTCACAGACCAACATCACCTCAGCACTGAAACAAGGATTATCAAGAAACTAACAACATTATATGGAGGACCTATGGCAATTCCACGACCAAGAGATGGCTTCCTGAACCTTGCAGGAATTAACCTCACTGAGGACCAAGTCACTCTCCTAAATCTGGGCATAAACTGTCATGTTATGTCCAGACCGAGTGAAATGGCCCGGAAAGTAGAGTTGGAAATTCTGTTGGACGACATATTCGACCTCGAGACACAAAAGAAGGTCACTACCAAAGATACCTTACAAGCAGAACTTATTGCAGAAGGAGGAAAGAATCGAGGCAACTACAGAAGCACCATACTGTCCCCCGAGCTTAAAGCGGCAGCTAAAAGCCTTCGTGAGAACAAGGAGATAGTTGTCAGGAGAGGTGACAAGTCGCCAATATATGTCATTCTTAAAAAAGACGAATATCTGGCGAAAATGAACATCATACTCTCTGACCAAACTAAGTTCCAAAGGGTAACGAAGGACACTACAGCCGAATTAAAAGCAAAGGTCAACAAACTGATCGAAACTGTGAACGCCAAGAAATCCGGACTCCACCTGCCAAAGATCATTGGGGAATATAAACCTGGATATGCGTATGGAAATGTCAAGACGCACAAGCCTGGAAACCCACTTCGGCCAATCATTAGCCAGATACCCACACCCACGTACAGACTGGCGAAGCGACTCAACGGCCTGCTGACTCCTTATGTTCCTTGCGCCTTCAGCCTGAAGTCTCCAAAGGAATTTGTGGACTTACTGCGGGGCACACGGGCCACAGGGATAAGAGCCTCGTTGGACGTAGAATCGCTGTTTACCAACGTACCTGTGGACGAGACAATCGGAATGATAGCCGACAGAGTGTATCGTGATCCAGCCTGTACTCCTCTTGACATGCCAGAAAGTATTCTGAGGAAACTACTCCAAGCTTGTACTAAAGAGGCACCCTTCTTGAGCCCGGATGGGCACATGTATAAGCAAGTAGATGGGGTCGCCATGGGTTCTCCCCTAGGTGTCCTGTTTGCAAACTTCTAGATGGGTACCATCGAGCAAAAAGTCTTAGTCGACATGAACTTGAAACCGGCCATATACTGCAGGTATGTTGACGACATTTTTACACAGGTACCTGATGTCAGACATCTGCAGGAGCTGAAGGAGGCATTTGAGCAGAGTTCCGTGCTGCGTTTCACTTACGAGACGGAAAAGGATGGGAAGCTGCCTTTTCTAGATGTAACAGTCATGGAAAAGGGCGGAGGTTTCCACACTGCAGTCTACACTAAGGAAACAAACATAGGAATGTGCCTAAATGCCAACAGCGACTGCCCTGACAGGTACAAGAGGAGTGTTGTTAACGCATACGTCGACCGTGCTCTCAGCCACAGCTCAGAATGGAAGCAAGTCGACGAAGAACTCTGTAGGGTAAGGCAGGTCCTAGTCAATAACGGCTTCTCCAATGGTTTCATCGAAGACATCATAAGAAGGAAAGTGAAAAGCCATGCAACCTCTGAAGAGACAACTAACACAACACCTATACCCCTTATTAGACTATTTTACAGGAACTTCTTTTCCACAGCTCATAAAACGGAGGAAAGGGTCCTGAAAGATATTGTTAATAGAAACGTTATCCCTACAGACAAAAATCAGAGGATACAACTGACGATTTACTATAAAACCAGAAAAACGGCCAGCCTACTCATGAGAAACTCTCCAGACACAAAACAGAACGCTTTAAAAGAGACTAACGTCGTCTATGCCTTCAAATGCCCACTTGGGGACTGTAAGCTCCAAAAAACCCAGTATATAGGCAAGACAACAACATCTCTTTCTAGGCGTTTAACGATGCATAAGCAACAGGGCTCCATTAAGGAACATATAATCTCTTCCCATAACCAAACCATCGCCAGAGAAATCCTAGTAAACAACACAGAAATCATCGATAGATACAGCGATAGCAGGCGGCTTGACGTTTGCGAGGCACTACACATCAAGAAGTCAACACCAGCAATCAACAGCCAATTATTGCACAACTATATTCTACCCACCTCAAGACTCCGCTCGAATATAGAAGCATCAAGAAATATGGACCAATAGGCTTTCTACAAACACTTCTATTCAATACCCATTGTTTGTGTTCTGTCTTGTGTTGATACTTTTAATACCCTATTAATATCCCCTCTTGTTCTGTCTTGTGTTAATGCCACATCACCCCTCCCACCTCACTCAAATGTAGATATAAAATCAGAGATACGTAAGTTCTAATCACTTGTGTATTTGTGAAGTCTTTGAAAATGTAATAAGTTTTACGAAACGCGCCCGTGTCGCGTCAGACTAGAAATAAAAATGAATTTTGGAGAAGTGATTTTTGATTTACCTCCAACAGTGAAGCGTAATGTACGAAAGATTGAGAAAATTCGTGTTAGAATTATTAATCTTACTTTTTCGGTCATATTTAATAATATATATATATATATATATATATATATATATATATATATATATATATATATATATATATATATTTATATATATATATATATATATATATATATATATATATATATATATATATATATATAAATATATATATATATATATATATATATATATATATATATATATATATATATATATATATATATATATATATATATATATATATATGACTGGGGCTGAGAGTGCTTTATGTGTCATTAATATAGCATTTGGCTCTCTTTCTCTTGTTACAATCGTTCTGTTTTATTTTTTCGTTTATGAAAAATATATTATTCATTTAACCGGATTTTTTTTTTCCATTCTGCAGCGCCCATGCTCTTGTATTCAATGAATGAGGTTAGCGTGGTAGTTCCTGGAATCATCGCTAATTAAGTCAAGAAAACCAACGCAGTGTCATCAAAATATTTAAATATTTTTACGTAGTAATTCTGACGGAGTTTCGTGTTGATAAAAGTCACATACGGATACAGCTACCTTCCTTCCCTCTTATTAGACGCTGGTTTTAAAGCGCTTCTCGGAATTACTCAGTCGAAAAAAGTGGCTTTGTTAACGAGACTTGGGGCTTTTAGTAATAAACTATCCACTACATTGACAAATGTTACATGTCAGTCACCACGATTTTTCAAAGTTAATCCATCTGTGCAATTATACACACACACACACACACACACACACACACACACACACACACACACACACACACACACACACACACACACACACACACAGATTGACAGTTGAGTGGCGAGACCAAAGAGCCAAAACTCAACCCCCGCAAGCACAGATAGGTGAATACACCTGATAGCCATTTCGTTGTTCGTATAATTATTATGAAAAAAAATCACTTAATAAAATAAACAATATTTTATTAATTAGTTGAATCAAAAAATGATTTAAACATATCAGTCTGAAACTTATAATTTTCGATTAACATTATAATTTTTTTAATAATTTGCCTTGTTAGGCAACTGTGGCTATTAGTTTCTAATATATATATATATATATATATATATATATATATATATATATATATATATATATATATATATATATATATATATATATATATATATATATATATATGTATATGTATATATTTATAGTTTAAGATACCTGTATCTTCATTGTAAAGATTTCATCTAATCATTTTAGAGAGATTTCATTTAAGAAAGATTTCATTTTCATCATTTACCTAACCCAAGAATTTCGCCAGCACTCTTTTTCCAAATTTTCTGGTTCGCTGTAACAGATGGGCGGCGCTGTGGGTGGGTGGGTCACATTCTCTTTTTATTTGGCTTTCTTGCGTTTATCCGGCCGCCTTCCGTTTATCCGGCCGCCTTCCGTTTATCCGGCTTCCTTCCGTTTATCTGGCTTCCTTAGTTTATCCGGCTTCCTTCCGTTTATCCGGCTTCCTTCTGTTTATCCGGCTTCCTTCCGTTTATCCGGCTTCCTTCCGTTTATCCGGCTTCCTTCCGTTTATCCGGCTTCCTTACGTTTATCCGGCTTCCTTCCGTTTATCCGGCTTCCTTCTGTTTATCCGGCTTCCTTCCGTTTATCCGGCTCCCTTCCGTTTATCCGGCTTCCTTCCGTTTATCCGGCTTCCTTCCGTTTATCCGGCTTCCTTTCGTTTATCCGGCTTCCTTCCGTTTATCCAGCTTCCTTCCGTTTATCCGGCTTCCTTCCGTTTATCCGGCTTCCTTCTGTTTATCCGGCTTCCTTCCGTTTATCCGGCTTCCTTCCGTTTATCCGTCAAAATAGGCAGGGAAACAGTTGCGACCATTATATGTTTGCTATTTTTTTTATTGCTAATCAATATACAATGAAGTGTGAATTGCATCGGTGGGATGGTTGTTCTTGCTGTGCAATCAGGTCAAACATTTTAAATTGGGAGGCCATTAGTATAGCCATCAAAAGTACGAAACAATTAACGAATTGAAGTGAAGCTGTAAAAAGCTCGATAGCTTGCGTGCATGTTTTAATGATCAATGGAAGCCTGAACGCCTATTTCCAGTGTGGTTATGCATTGCCCAAAGAGCCAGAGCTCAACCCCCGCAAGCACAACTAGGTGAGTACACACACACACACACAATTGACCTGGAAGATATAATTGGAAGAAACGGGAGAATTGAGAAATGGGAGAGAAAAACAAGTTAGGTTGGAAGAAGACATAACAAGAAACCCCACCAAGCCTATACGGGCTCACCATAGCCCGTGCTACTTGGAACTTTTTGTTCCGTTCAGCGAAATTTCAACAACAACAACAAGATGTTCGAAACCACAGAAGATAAACGAGACGGTCTTAACTCTGATAATACGAACACACTGGCTCAAGAAACTAAGCAAGAACAAAGCACGTTGCAAGAAAACAAATGATGAAAAAATTGCATTGCAAACAAGAAATTTCCCACAACACGAAAGAGCAAACAATGTGTGTAGAACACAGATTATTTCACGCTTATCTGCGGCAAAAATTTTTTTAAGTTTTCTGATTTTTTTTTCAACTGAGCCCTAGTGGACCAGCCACATATATACCCACACACAACTTCGGACCACCACACCTGCTCTATACCTGAAGGAACTTACTTGCAGTGTACATTCACTTTGCAACAGCAAAGAGATACAAAATTAATTTTCAATGCAATTGATATCTATAAATGTTGCAGTTCATACAATTCTGAAGAGACGTATGAAAGGATCCCTACATATGAAAAAAGTTACAAATGGGTTTCCATAGAAAATAACAGGAATAAAGAAATAGTAAAGAGAAAAAGAGAGTAACGCAGTGTGAGAGTAAGGAGAATTGGAAAGAGAGAAAGAGAGAGAGAGAGAGAGAGAGAGAGAGAGAGAGAGAGAGAGAGAGAGAGAGAGAGAGAGAGAGAGAGAGAGAGAGAGAGAGAGAGAGAGAGAGAGAGAGAGAGAGAGAGAGAGAGAGAGAGAGAGAGAGAGAGAGAGAGAGAGAGAGAGAGAGAGAGAGAGAATGAGAGAATGAGAGAGAGAGAGAGAGAGAGAGAGAGAGAGAGAGAGAGAGAGAGAGAGAGAGAGAGAGAGAGAGAGAGAATGAGAGAGAGAGAGAGAATGAGAGAATGAGAGAGAGAGAGAGAGAGAGAGAGAGAGAGAGAGAGAGAGAGAGAGAGAGAGAGAGAGAGAGAGAGAGAGAGAGAGAGAGAGAGAGAGAGAGAGAGACAAAAATCAAGAAGAAGAAGAAAAGAACAGGGAATGAAACAGAGGAGCAGAGAAGGAAGGTTAATCCCTCCAGAGGCATCGTTACTACCAAACATGAACCACCATCTTTGTCTCTCCTGCAACATTGCAAATATTTAACACAGCCCTGGAGGTAGTTTGTTATTAACTCAGAATTTATTTTTGAGAGAGAGAGTTGATATGTTGTTCCTGTGAGTTTGTTGAGGGAAGCGATGTTGTTCCTGTGAGTTTGTTGAGGGAAGCGATGTTGTTCCTGTGAGTTTGTTGAGGGAAGCGATGTTGTTCCTGTGAGTTTGTTGAGGGAAGCGATGTTGTTCCTGTGAGTTTGTTGAGGGAAGCGATGTTGTTCCTGTGAGTTTGTTGAGGGAAGCGATGATGTTCCTGTGAGTTTGTTGAGGGAAGCGATGTTGTTCCTGTGAGTTTGTTGAGGGAAGCGATGTTGTTCCTGTGAGTTTGTTGAGGGAAGCGATGATGTTCCTGTGAGTTTGTTGAGGGAAGCGATGATGTTCCTGTGAGTTTGTTGAGGGAAGCGATGATGTTCCTGTGAGTTTGTTGAGGGAAGCGATGTTGTTCCTGTGAGTTTGTTGAGGGAAGCGATGATGTTCCTGTGAGTTTGTTGAGGGAAGCGATGTTGTTCCTGTGAGTTTGTTGAGGGAAGCGATGTTGTTCCTGTGAGTTTGTTGAGGGAAGCGATGATGTTCCTGTGAGTTTGTTGAGGGAAGCGATGTTGTTCCTGTGAGTTTGTTGAGGGAAGCGATGTTGTTCCTGTGAGTTTGTTGAGGGAAGCGATGTTGTTCCTATGAGTTTGTTGAGGGAAGCGATGTTGTTCCTGTGAGTTTGTTGAGGGAAGCGATGTTGTTCCTGTGAGTTTGTTGAGGGAAGCGATGATGTTCCTGTGAGTTTGTTGAGGGAAGCGATGTTGTTCCTGTGAGTTTGTTGAGGGAAGCGATGATGTTCCTGTGAGTTTGTTGAGGGAAGCGATGATGTTCCTGTGAGTTTGTTGAGGGAAGCGAGAGATCGTTCGGAAAAGCGGAAGTTTGATCAAGAAAGTGTGATCGAATTTGTTCAGGGAAGGTTAAGATTGTTCAGGTAATCAGGAGTTTGTTCATGTAATCAGGAGTTTGTTCATGTAATCAGGAGTTTGTTCAGGGAAGCGTAAGTTTGTTAAGGAAAGTGATAGTTTCCTCAGGGAAGAAGGAGGTTGTTCGGAGAAGCGAAAGTTTGTTCATGGGAACTGTAGTTTGCTCAGGGAAAGTTATTTATTGTTCACGGTTGTTCTTCCAAGTTCATCATTGCGAAAGAATACAGAAAATATACTATCTAATAGACTACAGCAGAGAACTGTAAGTTAAATTATTACTAACTAGTCCAATATTTGAGAGTTTTTCAGAACAAATGTTTAAAACTCGAAAATTAATTTTAATCAGGTTAAAAAACACAAGATATTTAACCTGAAATTCGAGTTTAAGTTTTTCGGAGAGAGTGAATAGCGAGACTTTTTAGTTCTGCCCGCACACACACACAAGAACACACACACACACACACACACACACACACACACACACACACACACACACACACACATACACACACACGCACACACACACACCGGCTTTGCTCGGGGTGACGCAGGCTACACCGTCACTACTCACTGTCTTCGTCACTGTAACCATCTTAACTACTTCATCAAAATCAACCACCTTCACTGTACACAACAGTCGACACTGTGGGGCCATCTGCTCTACGCTCGACCATCCTCATCACCGTATCTTCACTACGCGTTCTCTTCATCTCTTGTAAATAAATCTTTACAGCCCGGGTACCGCCGGATCATATCACGTCATATCATCTGCATCCGTCATGTCATATCTATATCAATCATATCATCCCACTGTATTTTCTCTCCCAATCCGTCCTGTCTCATCTCTCCTCTTTAAGCTTCTCTCTCTCTCTCTCTCTCTCTCTCTCTCTCTCTCTCTCTCTCTCTCTCTCTCTCTCTCTCTCTCTCTCTCTCTCCCTCTCCCTCTCCCTCTCTCTCTCTCTCTCTCTCTCTCTCTCTCTCTCTCTCTCTTTCCCTCTCTCTCTTTCCCTCTCTCTCTTTCCCTCTCTCTCTTTCCCTCTCTCTCTTTCCCTCTCTCTCTTTCCCTCTCTCTCAAGTAATTGCCAAGCTCCAGGTCCCTTAAAGCCATCTGTTGTCTTCCTCAGTGATTCCCATTCAGCTTTCAGCCCTTTTATAACTATCAACTGTTTTGTCCAAGACTGAAAAGTGTTCAGAGGATATCTTATACCACTAACCTGTCTTTAACCTTTGACACGTGAACCATGACTACTGACGCCTGGCTCTTGACCTCTGGCAATTTGACCTTAATAATTTATGCATGAGATTTGACTTCTGTTACATAGGTCATGGCTGCTGTCTTCAACTCTGTAAAATGCAAATTTAGCTTTGACACATTGATTTTTTTGTTACCATTTACGCAGGACTCACAATTTATGACACAGTGACTTTAACCTTTGACACACGACGTTGAGTTTAGACCTGTGAAATTTTGACTAATATCACAAACATTGAATTATTATACATGTACCATAATCTATAGCACTTGTCTCTTTTCATATGTTACAAAAATGACGACCTATAACCCACTGACCTTACTAATTTTTGACACGTGAACTTTGACCTTTACTGTAACTCTAGACACATGACTTCTGAACACAGGAAATTAATCATTTAACCTATCAAATTTGACACAAGGATCACGACCTTTGTCTCAAGTAACTTGATCAATATAACACAAGAATTGTTTTGTGGGATCCTTCGTGTTATGTAGGAAACCTTAGCGTGTCCTGAACGTGTTTTATACGTGAGTGGGTGTTTGTCAGCGTCAGGTCAAGAGTCATTATAAACACCGGTGATACCCTTTACATCCGGCTGTCTCTCCCTGTTTTATTACAGAAGAGAGGGGGAGTGTTGCCAGCTCTGTAATCCTCTTTACACACAGAAATCACAATAGTGTGATGCATCAAATGAACAAATCCACAAGGGCCGTGACGAGGGTTCGAACCTACGTCCGAGAGGGACGTAGTACACGTCCCGAGAGGAAGCTAGGTACTACGTCCTCTCGGACGTAAGGTCGAACCCTCGGCACGGCCCTTTTGGATTTGTTCCTGTAATCCTCTTGTTTGGATTCTTTGCCAGGTTTAGCGAATAAAAAAATTGCGTTTTTTGGTATATATGGAAGCTTGCCTTTTCCTGCGTGAGTCCACGAGCCATGGTATTTCTGTATCATGTCTGTATTATTGTTTTGTAACTATAAATGTAATGAACGTTTGTGTTAGTATGTGTGTGCTTGATGGCTTTACCAAATTCTGCTGGAATGGAGACAGAATATCTATTGGGGTCTCGTGTTCAGACTTTGATATATCTGTTTGGACAATGTTTAGAATCGGGAATACCTCTTAGGTGTGGAATTCGATGTTATTTCTCAGTATTTATGATTTGAGATTTCAAGTCAAGGTATCAAATTGCTCAATATTATGTTTTAAATTTGGTGATGCAAATATTTTCAGTGTAAATTATTTATTTCGTGAGAAGGGTGGGGGGGGGTGGGGTGAGAGAAGCAAGAAGAAGAAAATTAGTTGAGTAAATATGTATGTTGTTGATGTTATCAGTGCCAAGCGTTGCAAATATTTACATTCAACGTCCCCTGCAGCTTAGTATTCAATTAACTTGTTTACTCATCTCATTCAAACAATTCATATATATATATATATATATAAATATATATATATATATATATATATATATATATATATATATATATAATCCTTAATATATATAATCCTGAATCCTTATATATATATATATATATATATATATATATATATATATATATATATATATATATATATATATATATGAATGAAAACTCACACCCCAGAAGTGACTCGAACCCATACTCCCAGAAGCAACGCAACTGGTAACTACAGGGCGCCTTAATCCGCATGACCATCACGCATATTCATTCATTCGCATATAGTCCTGGGGACCATTCAGGCTTGTTCGCATATATATATATATATATATATATATATATATATATATATATATATATATATATATATATATATATATATATATATATATATATATATATATATACATATAAGGATTCAGAAGGATTCCTTCTGAAGATTTATTTAATATACGAAAGTACTTAAGGAAATTCCTGTTTCATTTTCCTCCGTGGTCTGACATTATCACATTCTTAATCACGTGTTTATTTTCGTGATATACACACACACACACACATATATATATATATATATATATATATATATATATAGGTATATATATATATACATATAAATATATATATACTAGGTATATATATATATATATATATATATATATATATATATATATATATATATATATATATATATATATATATATATGTATATATATATATATATATATATATATATATATATATATATATATATATATATATATATACATATATATATATATATATATATATATATATATATATATATATATATGGATATATATATATATATATATGGATATATATATATATATATATGGATATATATGTATATATATGGATATATATGTATATATATGGATATATATGTATATATATGGATATATATGTATATATATATATATATATATATATATATATATATATATATATATATATATATATATATATATATATATATATATATATATATATATGTCGTACCTAATAGCCAGAACGCACTTCTCAGCCTACTATTCAAGGCCCGATTTGCCTAATAAGCCAAGTTTTCATGAATTAATGTTTTTTCGTCTACCTAACCTACCTAACCTAACCTAACCTAGCTTTTTTTGGCTACCTAACCTAACCTTACCTATAAATATAGGTTAGGTTAGGTTAGGTAGGGTTGGTTAGGTTCGGTCATATATCTACGTTAATTTTAACTCCAATAACAAAAAATTGACCTCATACATAATGAAATGGGTAGCTTTATCATTTCATGAGAAAAATATTAGAGAAAATATATTAATTCAGCAAAACTTGGCTTATTAGGCAAATCGGGCCTTGCATAGTAGGCTGAGAAGTGCGTTCTGGCTATTAGGTACGACATATATATATATATATATATATATATATATATATATATATATATATATATATATATATATATATATATATATATATATATATGTATATATATATATATATATATATATACCTAGTATATATATATATATATATATACATATATATATATATATGTATATATATACCTAGTATATATATATTTATATGTATATATATATACCTATATATATATATATATATATATATATATATATATATATATATATATATATATATATATATATATATATATATATATAGATATATATATATATATATATATATATATATATATATATATATATATATATATATATATATATATATGTGTGTGTGTGTGTGTGTGCATATCACGAAAATAAACACGTGATTAAGAATGTGACAATGTCAGACCACGGAGGAAAAATGAAACAGGAAATTTCCTTAAGTACTTTCGTATATTAAATACATCTTCAGAAGGACCTTCTGAAGATGTATTTAATATACGAAAGTACTTAAGGAAATTTCCTGTTTCATTTTTCCTCCGTGGTCTGACATTGTCATATATATATATATGTATATATATATATATATATATATATATATATATATATATATATATATATATATATATATATATATATATATATATATATGTCGTACCTAGTAGCCAGAACGAACTTCTCAGCCTACTATGCAAAGCCCGATTTGCCTAATAAGCCAAGTTTTCCTGAATTAATATATTTTCTCTAATTTTTTTCTTATGAAAAGATAAAGCTACCCATTTCATTAGGTATGAGGTCAATTTTATTTTATTGGAGTTAAAATTAACGTAGATATATGACCGAACCTAACCAACCCTACCTAACCTAACCTAACCTATCTTTATAGGTTAGGTTAGGTTAGGTAGCAGAAAAAGTTAGGTTAGGTTAGGTAGGTTAGGTAGTCGAAAAAACATTAATTCATGAAAACTTGGCTTATTAGGCAAATCGGGCCTTGCGTAGTAGGCTGAGAAGGGCGTTCTGGCTACTAGGTACGACATATATATATATATATATATATTAGTATATTTTGGTAGCAGTCTTTCCTGTAGACATATATTATTAAATATGACCGAAAAAGTAAGATTAATAATTCTAACACGAATTTTCTCAATCTTTCGTACATTTCTTTTCACTGTTGGAGGTAATTCAAAAATAAATTCTCCAAAATTAATTTTTATTTCTAGTCTGACGCGACACGAGCGCGTTTCGTAAAACTTATTACATTTTTAAAGACTTTAGTTTACAAATACACAACTGAATAGAACTTACACATCTCCGATTTTTGTTTATATCTACATTTGAGTGAGGTGGATGGGGTGAGGTGGCATTAATAGGGTATTAATTTCATCAACACAAGACAGAACAAGAGGTGGCATTAATAGGGTATTAATTTCATCAACACAAGACAGAACATGAAACAATGGGTATTGAAATGGAAGTGATTGTAGAAAGCCTATTGGTCCATATTTCTTGATGCTTCTATATTGGAGCGGAGTCTTGAGGTTGGTAGAATATAGTTGTGCATTAATTGGCTGTTGATTGCTGGTGTTGACTTCTTAATGTGTAGTGCCTCGCAAACGTCAAGCCGCCTGCTATCGCTGTGGTGTCGCGTCAGACTAGAAATAAAAATGAATTTTGGAGAATTGATTTTTGAATTACCTCCAACAGTGGAAATAAATGTACGAAAGATTGAGAAAATTCGTGTTAGAATTATTAATCTTACTTTTTCGGTCATATTTAATAATATATATGTCGTACCTAGTAGCCAGAACTCACTTCTCAGCCTACTATTCAAGGCCCGATTTGCCTAATAAGCCAAGTTTTCCTGAATTAATATATTTACTATAATTTTTTTCTTATGAAATGATAAAGCAACCCATTTCACTATGTATGAGGTCAATTTTTTTTTATTGGAGTTAAAATTAACGTAGATATATGACCGAACCTAACCAACCCTACCTAACCTAACCTATATATATAGGTAAGGTTAGGTTAGGTAGCCAAAAAAAGCTAGGTTAGGTTAGGTTAGGTAGGTTAGGTAGACGAAAAAACATTAATTCATGAAAACTTGGCTTATTAGGCAAATCGGGCCTTGCATAGTAGGCTGAGAAGTGAGTTCTGGCTACTAGGTACGACATATATATATATATATATATATATATAGGCGAACAAGCCTGAATGGTCCCCAGGACTATATGCGAATGGTCCCCAGGACTATATGCGAATATATTCATATATATATATATATATATATATATATATATATATATATATATATATATATATGTCGTACCTAGTAGCCAGAACTCACTTTTTGGCCTACTATTCAAGGCCCGATTTGCCTAATAAGCCAAGTTTTCCTGAATTAATATATTTTCTCAAATTTTTTTCTTATGAAATGATAAATCAACCCATTTCATTATGTATGAGGTCAATTTTTTTTTATTGGAGTTAAAATTAACGTAGATATATGACCGAACCTAACCAACCCTACCTAACCTAACCTAACCTATCTCTATAGGTTAGGTTTGGTTAGGTAGCCGAAAAAGTTAGGTTAGGTTAGGTTAGGTAGGTTAGGTAGTCGAAAAACAATTAATTCATGAAAACTTGGCTTATTAGGCAAATCGGGCCTTGCATAGTAGGCTGAGAAGTGCGTTCTGGCTACTAGGTACGACATATATATATATATATATATATATATATATATATATATATATATATATATATATATATATATATATATATATATATATATATATATATATATATATGTATATATATATATATATATCATATATATATCATATATATATATCCATATATATATATCCATATATATATATATATATATATATATATATATATATATATATATATATATATATATAAACACGTGATTAAATAAACACGTGATTAAAAATGTGACAATGTCAGACCACGGAGGAAAAATTAAACAGGAATTTCCTTAAGTACTTTCGTATATTAATACATCTTCAGAAAGAGTGATTTTACAGATCGAGTACTGGACATAAATAGACAGGAGAGAATGGTGGAGTGAGGTGAGGTACAATACGTGGACACTGCAGACGGCCTATTGGCCCATCTGATGCAGCAACCACACACAGGCCCACACATAGATAATTATAGCATAAAATAGCAAATATATACAATGAATTAGTGAGACAAATGTATTCCAATGATCCTACTTAAATCGCCCTTTAATTGATCTATTAAAAATGGATCTAAGTTATATAGACCACTGCTAATGTTCAAATTACTTTCTTTTGTGATCTGTATCAAAGCAGATTCAATTATGTTTCTGTTATAGGTGCTTTTACAATTTGTTATTGAAAAAACCATCTTCCAATCAATTTGGTGAGCATCTTCTGACAGATGAACAAACAAAGCATTAGACATGGCCAATTGTCTAATGCTTTTGTCTTTCAATACATTTTTAGTAATTTGAACTTGAAAATAATAATTTACATTGCCCCTGGGACGCTGAAAAAATATTAATATAATCATGTCTCCTGTTACGCTGAGAAATATTGATATATAATATCTTTTCTTTTACCATGTTTTTTAAATTTTAATTATAAAACATATTTTGAGATTTTCTTGTTTAGCTCTCATGCCAGTTTCATACTACAACAGTTTGGGAGGATCAGACTTTTTGACTTTTCAATCTTTAATAATAATAATAAAGTGTCATTAAGTGTTGATTCGAAGGTTCATTTATGTCGGATATACCCAACTAAACGGTGTAATAAGATATAGGGGGTTATGAGGATGTCCTCCATGTAGTGTGTATGTGTGGGTGGAACTCACACATACTGCCTGCAAGGCGCTAACTCATAAAGTACAAGTAACAATTTTCTGTTACTCTAATTTAGAACGCTTTCCTGTTACTTTATCAGACGTAAATATGTGGCTACGTCTGTGGTAGAATATAATAAAACCAAAAAGGTTTTAAGTTGGGATGCCATCCTGTTCACGTGGGAGGGAAGGGGGGGGGGATATGGAAGAGGGAGATAAAGAGACAAATGAAAGGAACAGGTTGGGTGAAGTCAAAGAAATGAGGAGATACAGAGGGGAGAGAACGTATGTGTGTGTATGTAGTTAGGGGAGAAGAACGAATGGGATAATGAATGCCTGGAGGCTGATGAAAGAGGGAAGGGAATGAGAGTGATGGAGAACTGACAGGAACCAGAGAGTTTTGGGGGTAGGGGGGCCCAAGCTGTGAATGGAAACACGATGGAGATTGAGGAGTGTTCAGATGGAAATATTACTGGAGTAGAAAGACGAATAGTCAAATAAAAGAAATGGAAAACATTGGGAAAGGGATAGGAAAGAATAGAGGAGAGTTAAGAATTGAGGAAGCAGTGACGACTAAAAAACTCCAACGAACATTCACACACGTCGCTGGAAGCCTAAACTGCAATCTCAAAATTAATTTGAAACCGTCAAATACATACTATACTGATAGGATTGCTTCTATCCTATCTGAATAGGATAGAAGCTATCCTATCAGTCTTTGAGTATCTGGAAGTAGGACCACCTCCCAAAGGGACCAGCCAGCCAAGGGCTGGCATATCAAAATTGAAAATTATGATGAGATGAGAACATTCCTAACAGGAAGACCATGGAGAAACATTACTCAGAAAACATAATGTTCAAAACATGATGGACTGTTTCGGCCTAGAAATGTCAGCCACGTCACAGTAAAAAATAAACTAACCATGTGAGCCATGGAACAAGAGACAATAATACTCATGTCAGCTATATCACAAAGATACAATAGCATGGCCACAGCTATATCACAACAAACAATCACAATCAAGTCAGCTATAATCACAAGGTGCAATAACAACATCATATCACCAATGGAACAATGAACAATAACCCCGTCATGTGAATCATATCAAAAGGGATGTTTATCGACCCACAATTTCACATCAAGGGAAAAACCATGGAAGCAAAAATACTGATGATGCATGCGCTGTCATTGCCAAAGCGCTCCCGCAATGTCAGCACGGGTATTGACATCATTTATATAATGAACGCCATTAGTTAACCTCGTAAATACTCCCTCATAAAATGTGTGTTAGAGAGAAAAATATATATAGTAGATATAATAGAGAAAAAACAGAGTCCTTAGAAAGACGGGGTCCAAGACCTCGATTTCGCAGGCACAAATAGTAAATGCAAAGAGTAAACACACACACACACACACCTTGGAAAGGTTCGAAATTACAAGAGATGAGGTCAAGAAGCACCTATTGGAACTGGATGTGAGAAAAGCTGTTGGGCCGGATGGAATCTCACCATGGGTATTGAAAGAGTGTGCAGGAGCACTTAGCTTGCCACTCTCCATAGTGTATAGTAGGTCACTGGAAACGGGAGACCTACCAGAAGTATGGAAGACTGCTAATGTAGTACCAATATTTAAAAAGGGTGAAAGACAAGAGGCACTCAACTACAGGCCAGTGTCCTTAACTTGTATACCATGCAAGGTGATGGAGAAGATTGTGAGAAAAAACCTACTAACACATCTGGAGAGAAGAGACTTCGTGACAACCCATCAACATGGGTTCAGGGAGGGTAAATCTTGCCTTACAGGCTTGATTGAATTCTATGATCAGGTGACAAAGATTAAGCAAGAAAGAGAAGGATGGGCGGACTGCATTTTTTTGGACTGTCGGAAAGCCTTTGACACAGTACCCCATAAAAGGTTGATGCATAAGCTGGAGAAACAGGCAGGAGTAACTGGTAGGGCGCTCCAGTGGATAAGGGAGTACCTAAGCAATAGGAAGCAGAGAGTTATAGTGAGGGGTGAGACCTCAGAATGGCGGGAAGTCACCAGTGGAGTCCCACAGGGCTCTGTGCTTGGACCTATCCTGTTTCTGATATACGTAAATGATCTTCCAGAGGGTATAGACTCATTCCTCTCAATGTTTGCTGACGACGCCAAAATTATGAGAAGGATTAAGACAGAGGAGGACAGCTTGAGGCTTCAAGAAGACCTGGACAAGCTGCAGGAATGGTCGAACAAATGGATGTTAGAGTTTAACCCAAGAAAATGTAATGTAATGAAGATAGGAGTAGGAAGCAGGAGACCAGA
>NC_091163.1:15930144-15945144 GCF_040958095.1 Procambarus clarkii
TACCTAGTTGTTCTGTCTACCCGAGCCATTAGACAGGAGAAAATAGATTAATAGCTTGCAATTAATGTATCCTCCCCATTGTGACATTTTGTCGCCAAGATCAGACCAGTGATTGCAAGATACAGCAAAAGAACAGAAATCAGATATCAAAACCGCAAGAGATCCTGATTGTCTAATACATATTAGAGGTATTGTGATTATCAGGATAACGTGCTTAGCCAGAATGTCATGATAATATTGGGAAGGGATATGGAAACAAGCAGTTGGATTATTAGGGTGAAAGGATTGTGCCCATCCATACGGAGTCTCGGGGGATCGAACACCGATCCTGCAAGAAACAGACTGTCGCTCTATTGACCAGTATTAACTAATATATAAGAGCTAATATACTAGAAATAAACTAGTGGAATTATACAATAGATAGATTTGACGATGAGAAAAGTCATGTTTTAAAATTATGAGTAATATGACTCAAGCCTCTGAGAGCAATGAGTAACAACGTTGATATCAAGAGTTGTTCATTGTAAAAGAGACGGTAAATGAGCTTACAATGATCAGCTCTTGATGCCCCACTATCGCAATAACGTTTTCATTATTATTATTATAAAACAAAAACAGAAAATAACTCCAATCAACTCAACAACATCTCATGACGTTAACCTCAAAATCGTGAGTCAAAATCAAAATCCTGAAATTGAGTTTGATACTAGGCTTATAGGTCTAACATCCTCTAAAGACTTAATTAGTGCCAAGACAATTGCTAACCTAACAAGCAGCATGAATACTTTAGTGTTGAACATTATACAGAACTAACGTTAACTTCATATGTAAACTCACCTGAAAGTATACCTCCCTTGTACATGTATATACATATATACATAGAATTATACTAATGTAAAATTTTTTATAATGATATTATGATTAAGGGCTACAAGATTAATTAATGATTAGCCATTTTAATGTTGCGATATTGGTCAATGATAATTACTGGAATGTAATTTATTAGTGAATTTTTTATTTACTAATTAGATACTAATAATGTAAGCAGATAGGCCTCTCTTTCAAGCCAATAGTAATCATTATTAACGCCAATTAAGCCAACTAATAGACAGAAGCCCGGATGTAGGATTGGTGGGGACCTCTGAGTTTCTGCCAAGCATTAACATTCCCTGGAAGTCCTAACTTACAGAAACATCAAACATGGTCATCTTTGAACATAACTTCACGTCGTAACTTAATAATAAGCTGCCTCTTGAGCTCCAAACTTGTCAAAAGATCATGGTACATTTGCACAAATCTAAATTTCTTTCTGTAGTAAAACTAGTATTAGAACAGACATTTTAACTAGATATGATTATACACTGGAGTTTCTAGTGATGAAGCAGTAACGAAGCTGGAACTACTTGCTGGGCTAATAACGCAAAAATTAACGAAACCGGTTGGTTGGTGTAAAGATAGCAGGACTGGCAACTGGGTGAGAGGAGTTCTTTGTCAAGTTCTTTGCCAAATTCAGGTGTAAATGAAAAAAAAATTACACATGAATTTGAATTAATAACCACATTCGTACTCCCTCGAAATGTTGTAATGTCGATAATTGTTCATAAACAATTGATAACGAAGATCACCAAAATAACGTCTTGGGGAGAAAGAGGCAATTGGTAAGAGGTAATTGGCATTCTTCGCCACCGGATGGACCCAAAATGCGTTGCCAAAATCCCACGTTGGCAATATAATCCCCACCTCCATGTTTACTAATATTGGAAGACAATTCTCACTCACCGCTACTGTACCAAATTGAATTTTAATGTCCCAGTGCTGAAAATTCTGCTAAAAGTTAAAATGTACTTTTGATTCTTAAAGTTATTACATAGTTTTTTGACGACTATCAACAGTAGTATCAACATCAATAACTATCAACAAAATTCATTTACGCGTGCTGTCCCCTTCCTAAAATTATTGGGCCAGTATGGGTTCACACACACACACATTATATATATATATATATATATATATATATATATATATATATATATATATATATATATATATATATATATATATATATATATATATATATGCAGAATAACCACATATGAAAAATAGAAAATGTTTAACGCGTTTTCGGCTAATTCGCCTTCATCAGAGCAAAGTAGAATGAAGATAAGATGATGATGATGATGATGAAGATTTAACCACCCAAAAGGTGGCACGGGCATGAATAGCCCGTAAGTGGTGGCCCTTTTGAGCCATTACCAGTATCAATAGCTGATACTGGAGATCTGTGGAGGTGCGACTGCACCCTGCGTGACGGGAGATGTCTCCCGTGGAAGTTCTGGTTTCGACTCAGTAGTCTATTTGTAGAAAGTCCTTTTTGCTTGACCAAACGCAACATCCAAGATCGATTTTGGGTATTTTAACTTCTTCCCAATTTCAAATATATTTGCTATTTCTTCATCGAAAAATTCCGGACTGCAAACTCTCAGTGCTCTGAGAAACATACCAGAAAAAACTGCCCGCTTGACCTGAACATGATGATTTGAATAGAAATGTACATACGAGCACACATTGGTAGGTTTCCTATACACATTGAATTTGAAACTTCTACCAATTCTATGAATCATGATGTCTAAAAAAGGCAGAACACCATTCACTTCGTTCTCAATTGTGAATTTAATTGACGGAACCAGCGAATTGATTTGATTGAGAAAATCAGTTTCGTCATGATTAACCGGCCACAGGCACAAAATATCGTCAACGTACCTGTACCAAAGCAAATTTGAGGTAAAATCCTGGGAAGGATATTTGTTTCGAAACATTCCATGTACAGATTGCTCAAAACAGGGGAGAGGGGATTACCCATCGCCATGCCAAATGTTTGTTTATAAAATGAATCATTAAAACTGAAATAATTATCTTTAATGCACAATTTTATAAGTATTTTTTCTGGTATGTTTCTCAGAGCCCTGAGAGTTTGCAGTTCGGAATTTTTCGATGAAGAAATAGCAAATATATTTGAAATTGGGAAGAAGTTAAAATACCCAAAATCGATCTTGGATCTTGCGTTTGGTCAAGCAAAAAGGACTTTCTACAGACTACTAAGTCGAAACCAGAACTGAAAAATTCGTTGGTATTACCATATTCTGAGGGTCTAGTAAATCTTGCCCCAGCCCTGAAGAACCTTAATATTAATCTAGTGTTCAAAAATGATAATACAGTTAAGTCCATGTTAATTAAGAACTCGCCCTCGTCTGTAGCAGGTTGTGTGTATTCCATCCATTGTAATGAGTGTGCATGTGTTTACATCGGCCAGACAAGTAAATCTCTTTCCTCGCGTTTAAAACAGCATTCATATGCTATTCGTACAGCCCAGCAATCCAGTGCATTGTATTTACATTCCAGTTTATGTAATCATTCTATCGACTTCACAGGGGCAAAATGTATTGTTAAACGTAAGGATTTTGTTGAACGAAACGTGATCGAGTCTGCTCTGATCAAACATTGTAACAACAGCCTTAATGTGAGCCCCGGTATGTACAAGTTGGATCCCTATTTAAGCCTCAATATAGCACGTCAAAACAATATAGCAATCATTTAACACGTATTGCACTTGGAGATATTAATAGGAGCTGCCTCGTATGGGCCAATAGGCCTTCTGCAGTTTCCTTCTTTCTTATAATTCCTTTCCTCCACTTATTTTTGGTGGTCAGGTGATCTACCCAGGCGGATATAAAGGTCTGATCAGCAATCTTATCTTCATTCTACTTTGCTCTGATGAAGGCGAATTAGCCGAAAACGCGTTAAGCATTTTCTATTTTTCATATGTGGTTATTCTGCATACTTGGATCAGTGTTTTTGTGATCATTGTTGCATATATATATATATATATATATATATATATATATATATATATATATATATATATATATATATATATATATATATAGATATATATATATATATATATATATATATATAAATATATATATATATATATATATATATATATAAATATATATATATATATATATATATATATATATATTTATATATATATATATATATATATATATATATAAATATATATATATATATATATATATATAAATATATATATATATATATATATATATATATATATAAATATAAATATATATATATATATATATATATATATACATATATATATATATATATATATATATATATATATATATATATATATAAATATATATATATATATATATATATATATATTTATATATATATATATATATTTATATATATATATATATATATATATATATATATATATATATATAAATATATATATATATATAAATATATATATATATATATATATAAATATAAATATAAATATATATATATATATATATATATATATATATATATATATATATATATATATATATATATATATATATATGTCGTACCTAATAGCCAGAACGCACTTCTCAGCCTACTATTCAAGGCCCGATTTGCCTAATAAGCCAAGTTTTCATGAATTAATGTTTTTTCGTCTACCTAACCTACCTAACCTAACCTAACCTAGCTTTTTTTGGCTACCTAACCTAACCTTACCTATAAATATAGGTTAGGTTAGGTTAGGTAGGGTTGGTTAGGTTCGGTCATATATCTACGTTAATTTTAACTCCAATAAAAAAAAATTGACCTCATACATAGAGAAAAGGGTTGCTTTATCATTTCATAAGAAAAAAATTATAGTAAATATATTAATTCAGGAAAACTTGGCTTATTAGGCAAATCGGGCCTTGAATAGTAGGCTGAGAAGTGAGTTCTGGCTACTAGGTACGACATATATATATATATATATATATATATATATATATATATATATATATATATATATATATATATATATATATATATATATAAATATATATATATATATATATATATATATATATATATTTATATATATATATTTATATATATATATATTTATATATATATATATATATATATATATATATATATATATATATATTTATATATATATATATATATATATATATTTATATATATATATATATATATATGTCGTACCTAGTAGCCAGAATGCACTTCTAGGCCTACTATTCAAGGCCCGATTTGCCTAATAAGCCAAGTTTTCCTGAAATAATATATTTTCTCTAATTTTTTTCTTATGAAATGATAAAGCTACCCATTTCATTATGTATGAGGTGAATTTTTTTTATTGGAGTTAAAATTAACGTAGATATATGACCGAACCTAACCAACCCTACCTAACCTAACCTAACCTATCTTTATAGGTTAGGTTAGGTTAGGTAGCCGAAAAAGTTAGGTTAGGTTAGGTTAGGTAGGTTAGGTAGTCGAAAAACAATTAATTCATGAAAACTTGGCTTATTAGGGAAATTGGGCCTTGCATAGTAGGCTGAGAAGTGCGTTCTGGCTACTAGGTACGACATATATAAATATATATATATATATATATATATATATATATATATATATATATATATATATATATATATATATATATATATATATATATATATCGTACCTAGTAGCCAGAACGCACTTCTCAGCCTACTATTCAAGGCCCGATTTGCCTAATAAGCCAAGTTTTCATGAATTAATTGTTTTTCGACTACCTAACCTACCTAACCTAACCTAACTTTTTAGGCCACCTAACCTAACCTAACCTAAAAAGATAGGTTAGGTTAGGTAGGGTTGGTTAGGTTCGGTCATGTATATACGTCAATTTTAACGCCAATTAAAAAAAAATGACCTCATACATAATGAAATGGGTAGCTTTATCATTTCATAAGCAAAAAATTTGAGAAAATATATTAATTCATGAAAACTTGTCTTATTAGGCAAATCGGGCCTTGCATAGTAGGCTGAAAAGTGCGTTCTGGCTATTAGGTACGACATATATATATATATAAATATAAATATATATATATATATATATATATATATAAATATATTTATATTTATATATATATAAATATATTTATATATATATATATATATATGTCGTACCTAGTAGCCAGAACGCACTTCTCAGCCAACTATTCTAGGCCATATTTGCCTAATAAGCCAAGTTTTCCTGAATTAATATATTTTCTCTAATTTTTTTCTTATGAAATGATAAAGCTACCCATTTCATTATGTATGAGGACAATTTTTTTTTATTAGAGTTAAAATTAACGTAGATATATGACCGAACCTAACCAACCCTACCTAACCTAACCTAACCTATCTTTATAGGTTAGGTTAGGTTAGGTAGCGGAAAAAGTTAGGTTAGGTTAGGTTAGGTAGGTTAGGTTGCCGAAAAACAATTAATTCATGAAAACTTGGCTTATTAGGCAAATCGGGCCTTGCATAGTAGGCTGAGAAGTGCGTTCTGGCTACTAGGTACGACATATATATATATATATATATATATATATATATATATATATATATATATATATATATATATATATATATCGTACCTAGTAGCCAGAACGCACTTTTCAGCCTACTACGCATGGCCCGATTTGCCTAATAAACCAAGTTTTCCTGAATTAATATATTTTCTCTAATTTTTTTCTTATGAAATGATAAAGCTACCCATTTCATTATGTATGAGGTCAATTTTTTTTTATTGGAGTTAAAATTAACGTAGATATATGACCGAACCTAACCAACCCTACCTAACCTAACCTAACCTATCTTTATAGGTTAGGTTAGGTTAGGTAGCCCAAAAAGGTAGGTTAGGTTAGGTTAGGTAGGTTAGGTTGTCGAAAAACAATTAATTCATGAAAACTTGGCTTATTAGGCAAATCGGGCCTTGCATAGTAGGCTGAGAAGTGAGTTCTGGCTACTAGGTACGACATATATATATTTATATATATATATATATATATATATATATATATATATATATATATATATATATATATATATATATATATATATATATGTCGTACCTAGTAGCCAGAACTCACTTCTCAGCCTACTATTCAAGGCCCGATTTGCCTAATAAGCCAAGTTTTCTTGAATTAATATATTTACTATAATTTTTTTCTTATGAAATGATAAAGCAACCATTTTCTCTATGTATGAGGTCAATTTTTTTTTATTGCAGTTAAAATTAACGTAGATATATGACAGAACCTAACCAACCCTACCTAACCTAACCTTACCTATATTTATAGGTAAGGTTAGGTTAGGTAGCCAAAAAAAACTAGGTTAGGTTAGGTTAGGTAGGTTAGGTAGACGAAAAAACATTAATTCATGAAAACTTGGCTTATTAGGCAAATCGGGCCTTGAATAGTAGGCTGAGAAGTGCGTTCTGGCTATTAGGTACGACATATATATATATATATATATATATATATATATATATATATATATATATATATATATATATATATATTTTGGTAGCAGTCTTTCCTGTAGACATATATTATTAAATATGACCGAAAAAGTAAGATTAATAATTCTAACACGAATTTTCTCAATCTTTCGTACATTTCTTTTCACTGTTGGAGGTAAATCAAAAATCAATTCTCCAAAATTCATTTTTATTTCTAGTCTGACGCGACACGAGCGCGTTTCGTAAAATTTATTACATTTTCAAAGACTTTAGTTCACAAATACACAACTGAATATAACTTACACATTTCCGATTTTATATCTACATTTGAGTGAGGTGGAAGGGGTGATGTGGCATTAACACAAGACAGAACAAGATGTGGCATTAATAGGGTATTAATTTCATCAACACAAGACAGAACAAGAAGTGGTATTAATAGGGTATTAATTTCATCAACACAAGACAGAACACGAAACAATGGATATTGAATAGAAGTGTTTGTAGAAAGCCTATTGGTCCATATTTCTTGATGCTTCTATATTGGAGCGGAGTCTTGAGGTGGGTAGAATATAGTTATATATATATATACATATATATATATGCATATGTCGTACCTAGTAGCCAGAATGCACTTCTCAGCCTACTATGCAAGGCCCGATTTGCCTAATAAGCCAAGTTTTCATGAATTAATTGTTTTTCGACTACCTAACCTACCGAACCTAACCTAACCTAACTTTTTAGGCCACCTAACCTAACCTAACCTAAAAAGATAGGTTAGGTTAGGTTAGGTAGGGTTGGTTAGGTTCGGTCATGTATATACGTCAATTTTAACGCCAATTAAAAAAAAATGACTTCATACATAATGAAATGGGTAGCTTTATCATTTCATAAGCAAAAAATTTGAGAAAATATATTAATTCATGAAAACTTGTCTTATTAGGCAAATCGGGCCTTGCATAGTAGGCTGAAAAGTGCGTTCTGGCTATTAGGTACGACATATATATATATATAAATATAAATATATATATATATATATATATATATATGCAAACAAGCCTGAATGGTCCCCAGGACTATATACAACTGAAAACTCACACCCCAGAAGTGACTCGAACCCATACTCCCACAACTGGTATGTACAGGGACGCCATAATCCGCTTGACCATCACGACCGGACAAAAGGAAGTGATAGCCGAGGCTATATGAACCACTTCCCCGCCGGCACTTCTGGGGTGTGAGTTTTCAGTTATATATATATATATATATATATATATATATATATATATATATATATATATATATGTCGTACCTAATAGCCAGAACGCACTTCTCAGCCTACTATTCAAGGCCCGATTTGCCTAATAAGCCAAGTTTTCATGAATTAATGTTTTTTCGTCTACCTAACCTACCTAACCTAACCTAACCTAGCTTTTTTTGGCTACCTAACCTAACCTTACCTATAAATATAGGTTAGGTTAGGTTAGGTAGGGTTGGTTAGGTTCGGTCATATATCTACGTTAATTTTAACTCCAATAAAAAAAAATTGACCTCATACATAGAGAAAAGGGTTGCTTTATCATTTCATAAGAAAAAAATTATAGTAAATATATTAATTCAGGAAAACTAGGCTTATTAGGCAAATCGGGCCTTGAATAGTAGGCTGAAAAGTGAGTTCTGGCTACTAGGTACGACATATATATATATATATATATTTATATATATATATATATATATATATATATATATATATATAAATATATATATATATATATATATATATATATATATATATATATATATATATATATATATATATATATATATATATATATATATATATATATATATTAGTATATTTTGGTAGCAGTCTTTCCTGTAGACATATATTATTAAATATGACCGAAAAAGTAAGATTAATAATTCTAACACGAATTTTCTCAATCTTTCGTACATTTCTTTTCACTGTTGGAGGTAAATTAAAAATCAATTCTCCAAAATTCATTTTTATTTCTAGTCTGACGCGACACGAGCGCGTTTCGTAAAATTTATTACATTTTCAAAGACTTTAGTTCACAAATACACAACTGAATAGAACTTACACATCTCCGATTTTATATCTACATTTGAGTGAGGTGGAAGGGGTGATGTGGCATTAACACAAGACAGAACAAGAAGTGGTATTAATAGGGTATTAATTTCATCAACACAAGACAGAACACGAAACAATGGATATTGAATAGAAGTGTTTGTAGAAAGCCTATTGGTCCATATTTCTTGATGCTTCTATATTGGAGCGGAGTCTTGAGGTGGGTAGAATATAGTTATGCATATATATATATATATGTATATATATATATATATATGTCGTACCTAGTAGCCAGAATGCACTTCTCAGCCTACTATGCAAGGCCCGATTTGCCTAATAAGCCGAGTTTTCATGAATTAATTGTTTTTCGACTACCTAACCTACCTAACCTAATCTAACCTAACCTAACTTTTTCGGCTACCTAACCTATAGAGATAGGTTAGGTAGGGTTGGTTAGGTTGGGTCATATATCTACGTTAATTTTAACTCCAATAAAAAGAAATTGACCTCATACATCATGAAATGGGTAGCTTTATCATTTCATAAGAAAAAAATTAGAGAAAATATATTAATTCAGGAAAACTTGGCTTATTAGGCAAATCGGGCCTTGCATAGTAGGCTGAGAAGTGCGTCCTGGCTACTAGGTACGACATATATATATATATATATATATATATATATATATATATATATATATATATATATATATATATATATATATATATATATATATATATATATATATATATATATATATATATATGTGTGTGTGTGTGTGTGTATATCACGAAAATAAACACGTGATTAAAAATGTGACAATGTCAGACCACGGACGAAAAATGAAACAGGAATTTCCTTAAGTACTTTCGTATATTAATACATCTTCAGAAGGAGTGATTTTACAGATCGAGTGATGGGTATAAATAGGCAGGAGAGAGTGGTGAAGTGAGGTACAATACTTGGACGTGAGGTACGTGGTCTGACATTGTCATATATATATATATATATATATATATATATATATATATATATATATATATATATATATATATATATATATATATATATATATATATATATATATATATACGTATATATATATATATATATATATATATATATATATATATATATATATATATATATATATATATATATATATATATATATATATATATATATATATGTATTATTAAATATGACCGAAAAAGTAAGATTAATAGTTCTAACACGAATTTTCTCTATGTTTCTTATATTTCTTTTCACTGTTGATGGTAACTGAAAAATCAATTCTCCAAAATTCATTTTTATTTCTAGTCTGTCGCGACACTTGAACGCGTTTCTTAAAACTTATTACATTTTCAAAGACTTTAGTTTACACACACACAACTATAACTGAACAGAGCTCAAACAGCTTCGATTTTTTACCTGCATTTGGGTGAGGTGATATGTTAAAACAGTTTTGGATGAGGTGAAAACAAACTTTCAACACAAGACAGAACACGAAACAATGGGTATAATATTTTGTAAGTTAAAGGGAAGAATGGAAGTAACTGCAAAGGGCCTATTGGCCCATATTTCTTGATGCTTCTATATTGGTGCGCAGTCTTGAAATGGGTAGAATACCCACTTCAATCTTTGCCAATTGCAATGGCTTTGTGGAACGGAATTTAATTGAGTCTGCCCTAATTAGTCAATGTCCACATCTTCTCAATGTTAGTACTGATATGTACAAACTTGACCCAGTTTTAAGTTACAATATTACACAACAGTTTAAGAAAAAACTCTGAAAGGGAGGCTTACAATGTCTCATTACAATTTTATATTCATTTATTGTGTGTTCATGAGGCTTTTCTTTAATCTTTCATCCTTGTTCTCTGACCGCTTAATCCTCTTTGACCATTCTAAGCTAAGCTACACGTGTTTTTGGTTATTCTTTCCCCTAGAGATGGGTTGTTCAGGTTCCAAGTGTTGGCCTGTATCCTCTCTCTCTAGTCAGTCTGGTGTTGACAACGGCTTTAACAGGCCGAAACGTTCATCTCTCTTTCCCATTTCTTTGTGGTTTTTCCGCACACACACACACACACACACACACACACACACACACACATATATATATATATATATTGTGACGGTGTTCCCCCCCTTATATTTCTCCCACGCCAGCTGTAAGAGTCATATCCACTTTACCCGAGCGTTCTCTACGTTGCGGGCAACAATTTGATATATGTGGGAACGTGTAGTGTTCTCGCGTAAGCGAGAAATTCGTAAAAGACGAGTAATTTGGCCTGTGGTTTAGGCCCATTAGGACGCCAATATGGCGCCGGCCCCTCCGTTTTGCCGCCAAAACTGTGTGACGTCAGTGGCACCAGATTGGTCACTGACAGTGACGTGGCACATGGAGCCAATGAAAACCGCCCCTGGCAAGTATGACGTAACGAAGGCAGGGGGGTCCGGAGATCGCGCCTCTTTGGCGCCACCAGTCTGAGACAGCACGTCAAGGTGGTCGGACGTGCGACAATGGATCCTGTCAGTTTGACAGGATCCCCGCTCCCGTGGATTTTACGCATCACCCGTAGTCTGCAAGTATGCTGTGAGGTCTTCCTTCATTCTATGTGTTGGACCGAAGAGGGAATCGACGGAATATTGAGCAACAAGTGCTCCAGGGACAGGTGCTGTGCAAGAAGAAGTGAAGTCTGTGCAGTGACGTATGTGATGTCTGAGGCACTTCACCCATATAGTGACGACGTAGCGGATGGGCCAGTCCACCGGGAAGCAGTGGGAGAAGGTTACTTTACAGTGGTATTAGGTATCAGGTACAGATTATCACTCGTAGCCCAAGATGAAGGATGATAAGGTAACAAGGTTCATTGACACTAGAGATGAGCAGGTGCTGGAGGATTGCACCATGGCACAACTGCAGCTGGTAGCCGACCACTTTGGGATAAAATTGAGATCTTCCAAAGTGGGAGAGAGGAGACTGGAGATCATGGCACAGCTCAGGGCCCGTGATGAGGCTTTGGGGGAGGAACGGCCACAGACACCTGCCAGTGTGGGAGAACATTTGAGTATTGGTGGAAGCAGCAGGGGATCCAGCAGCAGGCGCAGCGTCAAGCTGGAGATATTGAAGCTGCAGCTGGAGGCACAGCTGCGCAGGGAAGAACGAGAGGCATAGGCACAGCTGAAGCGGGAAGAGCGAGAAGCAGAAGCTCAGCTGAAACGGGAAGAACGAGAAGCACAGCTGAGACGGGAAGAGCGTGAGCACGAGGCACAGCTGAGATGAGAAGAGCGCGAGCTGGAAGCTAAGCTGAAACAGCAGGAGGTTGAAGCTAACAAAGAGGTTGAACTGAAGCAAGCTGAGCTAGGGCTAGCTCCACCTGCCCCGCTACAGCAGGAAGACCGCCGAGTGAGAGAGCAAGATTTGCAGGTCTTCGTGCCTAATGAAGCTGAAGGTTTCTTTGACCACTTCGATAGGGTCATTACCTTGAAGAAGTGGCCAAGAGCAGAGTGGGTGGAGCTGGTCCAGGGTAGGCTCACCGGTAAAGCTCGTGAAGCCTACAACATGCTCGACCTCAGGGAGTGTACCAACTACGATGCTGTGAAGAGAGCCGTGCTTCACTCTTTCAAGCTAATGCCTCAATGTTACAGGAAGAGATTCAAGGAATGTACCCGTTCGCCAGGAAAATCTTATGCGGAGACGGCGAGGGACATGGAGAGAAAGTTCCTGAAGTGGCTGGAATCCGAAGAAGCGAAGTCGGCTGAGGATGTCAAGAGGCTTATGGTCATGGAGAAGTTTATGTTCGTGCTCTCTCCTGAGATCAGGGTTAGAGTAAAGGAGGCGGACATAAAGGACCTGAGGGCCGCTGCCGACAGATCTGACATGCTGGAAAAAACCCTGCGACCACGCCGAGAGGGACAGCACCGACCGCCCATATACTCCGGATATGGTAGAAGTTATAGAAGGATGGATGGATGGAGGACAGGAGCGAGTTCTCCCAAGTCCCACCTCTCGAGTGGAGACAGTAGAGGATCAAAGAGTGCTATGGAGCCGGCAAAGAAGTAACAAGCTGAGAGCTCAGGAGCTGTTGCTGCGACAAAGGGAGTCGACGGAAGGCGCGAGGAAGACCCACGGAGCGACGGACTCTGGAGGCGTTGCCAGGGCGGGCGGTGGTGGATGGTCACCACCGGGGAAGTTCCGCTGCTACAATTGTGAGGGATTCGGACACTTCTCACGGGAATGCAAACGCCCTAAGCAGTGGGGGAACGTTGCTTTCGTGAGGGTCGAGGACCAGATGGCCGAGAGAGTGCGGGATGAACCCGTACTGAGTGGGGAGAAAAGAGTTCACCTTTTCGTGTGTGAGGGAACCGTAAGGATGGGGGACGCAGACCCCATTCCGGTGAAGGTATTGAGAGACACCGGGGCTGATTTTACCCTGGTGAGTAGGACCCTGTTCCCCGAGGGTTACGAGAATACCAGTGTGGGGGTGGTTTAGGCCCATTAGGACGCCAATATGGCGCCAGCCCCTCCGTTTTGCCGCCAAAACTGTGTGACGTCAGTGGCACCAGATTGGTCACTGACAGTGACGTGGCACAGGGAGCCAATGAAAATCACCCCTGGCAAGTATGACGTCACGAAGGCAGGGGGGTCCGGAGATCGCGCCTCTTTGGCGCCACCAGTCTGAGACAGCACATCAAGGTGGTCAAACATGCAACAGGGGATCCTGTCAGTTTGACAGGATCCCCCATCTCCGGAGGATTTACGCATCACCAGCGGTCTGCCAGCACCTGGGGAGGTCTTCCTATATTCCATGTGTTGGACCGACGTAGGAATTGATGAGAAATGAGCAACAAGTGCTCCAGGGACAGGTGCTGTGCAAGAGTGAAGACTAGACAGTGACGTCTGGGACATCTGATAGCTTCAGTGATGACGTAGCGGCTGGGCCAATCCTCTGTGAGGGAACCAGTCTGAGACAACACGTTGACAAGGTCGGACGTGTGAAAGTTGGTCCTGTCAGTTTGACAGTTGTACCCTGCTCCCGTGGATTTTACGTGTCACCCGTAGTCGGCAAGTCTGCTGTGAAGTCTTCCTTCATTCCATGTGTTGAACCGAAGAGGGAATCGATGGAATATTGAGCAACAAGTGCTCCAGGGACAGGTGCTATGCAAGAAGAACTGAAGTCTGTGCAGTGACATATGAGACGTCTGAGGCAGTTCACCCATCTAGTGACGACGTAGCGGCTGGGCCAGTCCACCGGGAAGCAGTGGGAGAAGAAAACTAATTGGGGATCAGGACGACTGCAGCCGAGAAGTAGGTTGGCAGCCGTAGTTGTGAGGAGAAGTCGACGGCCGGGAGATTGACTCCAACCCTTCAAGAAGTTGTGGAGGAGCACGGACTTGCGGAGAACAGAGCAGACGCGTTTATTGTGGGACGTTGATTGGGTTCCTGGAGAACGCATCAGTGTGTGTGTGGGGGCGTTCCCTACAATGAGGCGAGAGCCGGGACCAGGAGCAGCAATTCAACTCTCACCGGAGGGCGAGTCCACAT